>NC_135790.1:13712216-13882216 GCF_051106095.1 Pogona vitticeps
GTGGTGGGCGTGGGGGCAGTGAGGCAGTGGTGGTGGCAGCTGGGGGGGACAACAAACAAATTCATGCTTCATCAGTTCATGAGGGGGAACTTCGTGCTTCTTGATTTGTCAACATTGATATTCGTGTGTGAGGGTGATCTGGCTGCAAAATCTGTTACCTCATTGATGACAAGGGTTGATGTGGCTGATCTGGCTGGCTAGACGGGTGTCCCCTTCCTTCTTCATTGCTCCATGTGCATCCTTCCCAAAGCTGCACACGTGGTGGAAGAGGATGACCATCCCAAATAGAAGGAATGTACTCTTCTTCGGTCAAGGGTATATGATAGCTACACTCCCCTGCTAGAACCTCCAAACAAGCTCAACATTCACAGATGGTCCTTTTTTAATATTTGTACCACTTGAAGTAAGTAAGCCTTCTACTAGAAGCATTTTAATCAATTAATTGGATTCATTTTCATGGTATATTTAGTAATCTAGTACTGAGATTTGTCTGGCTGCTATTTTGTTAAATTTTGCTTTAAAAAATTGAATCTGATGTTTATCATTTGTATGTAGAGTTTTAATGCTGTTTATGTCCTTCCCTCTAAGTCAGCTTTCCCTAACTTGTTGCTGCCATTTGTTTTGGATTTGGTCCTCATCAACCCCAATAGGTCTGTCCAGTGGTCAGAGATTACGGGATTGTAGCCTGAAACATCTGGAGGTTACGGGGAGGGAGGGTGACAGTTCTAGGTCAAGATACTAACTACTATTTTGAGAGTTTGACCAGATAACAAAACCAGATCCAAAAAAGCAAGCAGCATCCTTCCTAGCACTGCTTAAGTAACCTCTGCCTGTCTAGGGTTACAATTTCTAAGTATGTGCTCACTTAGATCTCCATCCCATGGAACTTGGTAGACTCTAAATTAGGAATCAAATATATATACAGTGGCGCCCCGCTTGACGATTACCTTGTTAGACGAGGAAATCGCTTTACGATGAAGTTTTTGCGATTGCTTTTGTGAACGCAAAACGATGTTTTAATAGAGAAAAACCACTTTACGATGATTGGTTCCCTGCTTCAGGAACCGATTTTTCGCTTAATGATGATTAAAACAGCTGATCGTCGGGTCTTCAAAATGGCCACCCGCTGTGCAAAATGGCTCCCAGCTGTGTTTTAGGATAGATTCCTCGCATTACAGGCACCGGAAAATAGCCGCCCTGTGGAGGATCTTCGCTGGACGCTGAGGTATTTCGCCTATTGGAACGCATTGAACCAGTTTTCTATGCATTTCAGTGGGATTTTTACTTTCGCTAGACAACAATTTCGTTCTACAGTGATTTTGCTGGAACGGAT
The DNA here is from genome assembly GCF_051106095.1 of Pogona vitticeps. NCBI lineage: Eukaryota > Metazoa > Chordata > Lepidosauria > Squamata > Agamidae > Pogona > Pogona vitticeps. The sequence goes on from NC_135790.1 coordinate 13,713,550, forward strand.
TATCCTCATTAAGCGAGGCACTACTGTATCCTGTTTTCCCAAAAATAAGACCTAACCTGAAAATAAGCCCTAGTATGATTTTTCAAGATGCTTGAAATATACCGTATTTTTCCATTTACAAGACAACCCAAAGTATAAGACGAACCCCGTTTTTCTATCCCCAAATTAAAAAAAGCAGGGATCAAAGGGCTCCCTTTTTGCTAAGCCCCGTGCCTTGGCAAAAATCAAGGAAAGCGGCTGTCAAAGTGACTGCCACTTTTCCTCTCCTTTTGAGAAGGTTAGCTTCTCAAAAGGCAAGGGTGCGCTGGGTTTAGCAAAAAAGGAAGAGAAGCCATTGCTCCTTTTTCTTTGCTAACAAGGCAGGAAGAGGAACCCCTCAGTCTCGCTGGAGGTGGTGATTGGACGGGCGGGGGAGGCAGCAGCCCAGAGGTACCAGAGCATGTGTGAATGCTCCTTCGCCTATGTCTCCTGCAGTCTCCGCCCCTGGAGGAGATGGAGGGGACAAGGCAGAGACTGAGCTGAGCCCCTCAGTCTCACTGGAGGTGGTGATCGGGCAGGTAGGGGGAGGCAGGCATCCAGAGGCGCTGGAGCGCGTGTGAGTGCTCATTCGCCTCAGTCTCTGCCTCCTGCTGTTGCTGCCTCAGCCATGGAGGGGACAAGCCGTGAGCTCTGAAAGAGGCAATCGGGCGACAGTGGCAGCAGCAAGAGGTGCCCGAGCGCGCGCGACTGCTTCCTTCCATTTATAAGACGACCCTCAATTTTTCCTCTAATTACTTGAAGAAAAAGTGTCATCTTGTAAATGGAAAAATATGGTAAGCCCTACCCCCCAAATAAGCCCCAGTTAAGAGAAACCCTGCCCTCCACTATTGTGCAGCAACCAGAAGAAGATGACATGACTGTAAAATAAAACAACCCCTGAAAATAAGCCCTAATGCATTTTTGAAGCAAAAATTAATATAAGACCCTGTCTTATTTTTGGGGAAACACGGTAGGAAATTCTACAAGCTTCAGGCTCTAGACTTCAACACAGCGAATATGCTGCAGACCAAGGAGAAAAATCAGCAAGCAACATAGTAAAATTTCACTACTCTCAAGGGGGTATGTTTGTTCCAGCAGTGCTAAAACTCTATAAGGCCAAGACATTATCCCAACTGTTATATGGGTCATTCTTAGAGCCAGTCAGTGTACATTTTGCACCTCAGGAAAGGGTACAATCCAAAATTTTAATAAACATTTTAGAAATCCCCAGATGTGTCTCAAATGCCAGGATAAGACTGGAGACAGGATGCCTAAAAGTAGATACCTGGATTAGCTTCCTCTCTTTATAGATGTGGTTAAAGGCCTATCTTATCTCGCAAGGGCTGCTTCCCCTAATATTCATTGATAACTTCCAATTGAACTGGGACATATCTGTTCAGGCCTATATTATGAAAATTGCTCTCCATGCCTTTTTATTATATGGATTAGACCAGGCAAAAAAAGCTGTTAAGCAAATAATTGAGGATATTGAGCATCAGTCAGATCTTCCCAGCCAAAGAACACTATGGCAAGGGCCTATATTAAAAATGTTATAGAACCAGTTTCTTTCTTTCTTTCTTTCTTTCTTTCTTTCTTTCTTTCTTTCTTTCTTTCTTTCTTTCTTTCTTTCTTTCTACCTACCTACCTACCTACCTACCTACCTACCTACCTACCTACCTACCTACCTACCTACCTACCTGATTTTTTTAGCCGTGCCATTACCAATGGTCTCTGAGCTAACATTGCTGGAAGTAAAAGGGTTTATAGGAGGGTTTTTACTCTGGCAAGGTATGCTGCCCTCCCCTCTGCTATGCTCAAAGGGAAGTACAAAAATGTCCCATTTCTTCTCTAACATACCTTTTAGGGCTGCTGTGGGATAAAATGGCTGGGGAAACATTCATGACCCCTGAGGTCTTTAGAGAAATGGTAGAATTTTTCAACAAACATAATCTGTTCATGAACTGTGTGTGAACCTGATGGCTTAGGGAAATGGTGATAGTTTGCAAACTATCAAGCATCTATTCCTGGGATCAAAACAGGTAGCAGGATTCTTAGGAAGTGCAATAGTCACATGTCTTGCTTTTGTTTAAAAGGGGGGTGTTTTTATTTTGATATGTTTTGTTTAAATCAGTGGTAAACTGCTGGGCACTTCTTGTTCCAGTAGCAGAAGGTGGTACAGCCCATAGTGGGTGGTAGCGAATAATTTACCTCCTAACCTCTCAAGTTCCCATTCCTTGTTGAAGGTGATTCCATTACAACAGGACATATTCCTGATCCTAGTTCAGCTGGAATGGAATTCCATCTTTATCAATATTTTGTGTCACTCTGCTAGCTGTCATCCAGTACTAACCTTAAACACTGAGTTAGTGCCTCCTCCATGTCAGCATACAGAGCATATAGAACTCCAAATCCTTGTAATACTGGAACATGATGGTGCAGTATTGTGTATTGGATAGTTCCCTTGGTAATGTGTACATAAGTATTTGTATTTATTTTTAATACGTTTTTTACTTCACTGTTCACGCCAAAAGGCTGCCAGAGTGGCTTACAAATATTTTTAAAATGCAACAGTTTCTATCCAGAGTCACAATCTGAAAAAGTGTGGCATGGAAGAAAGAACAATTAGGAGGGAGGAGGAAAAAGAAAACAAACCTGGGTTAATAAAGTTTGACAGATGGGTGTTGAACTGGAATCACCTGACAATATCTTCTGAAATTTTCAGTCAGTCATGGGAGTGGAACCGTGCAGTATTGTGTCTCCCAACCCGGACAGGGGACAGTACAACTGATGGTATCAGAGGTTCCTGAGAGGTCCAGGAAATCTGTTATATCCCCACTGTATCTTTTGCCTATGTCTTTAAATAGGGTGACAGATCCCCAAAATCAGACTCCACCTCAAGTAGACCTGACTAGACAGAGATCAAGGATTTTGAGACTGAACTTTTGTGTATATGACGCTGGAGTGTTATAAGTCAATATATATTTTAAATTATATTTACAAATAATTTTTATTTAAGCTTTTCAGTAAACATGTTAGTAAATATACGTAGTCACCATGTAACACAAATTTTCTGAGTGCCTCACAAAACAAATGTAACATTAAAATGCTATACTGTATATAAATCATAAAACAGAAATTTTAAACTGAGAACACCGGGCTGTAGAACAGAGTACCTACTCAACCTCCCTCTCTGCTGCCCATTCTTGTGTATTTGCATCTTAACCAACCCACTACTTACACCAGTGGTTTCTAGCGATGGACTTTATTGGACTGCAGTTTACTATCCTTTTCCTTGGTCATGTTCAGCAGCAAAGATAGGGATTATATTCTGGAACAGTCTTTGTTTCCCATCGATAAAAGCTGCAGATTTTCTTGGGCTTTAACTCTCAGAAATCCTGGCCAGCAGAGGTGGTGGTGAAGGTTTCTGGGAGCTGTAGTCCAAGAACATCTGGAGGCCCAATGTTGGGGACCACTGATCTACAGGATACCCTGTTCTGTTCACTGCCATTCACAAAGTGAAATTCCCAGAAGCTGCCTCATTTTTTCCATCAGTTAACCATTTCTCAACCTCATCCAAAGCAATTGTTAGAGCTATTTTTCATCAAATGTGAATGTTAGTCTGACCAGCACTTAATGGAAAAAGACAATATTGCTGGGGGGGGGGGCAGCAGAAAGAGAGAACAGTCTGATTTGTAATGCTCTTGGTTTGCAAGATCTGAGCAAAGCTCTTAATGATAGGACATTTTGGAAGATGGTAACTCATATAGAATGAGAAAAATGGGAGGGAAAAGGGGGCTCCCCACTGTCTTCCTAACCTTCACCCCAATGTTCTTACCTCATGCTGCAGCTGTCCTTGGCTGCTCTTGCTGCCCTCTCTTTACTTGCAGGGAAACCAGGTAAAGTTACTCATGAATAAATTAAGTAAACTTGCTTACAAGTAAAAAGGTAAACTTGCTCTTTCATAAACTTCCTTTGAGATCAACCCCAGGCACAAAGCAACCCCCTCCCCCCCACACACACACAAACAATGCATTAATTCAGAAGTTTGAGTGAGCTTCTGAATATTATTCTCCATTTTAAATAGAGGGAGATATAACATGAGATGGGTTGATTCAATAACGGAAGCTACAGCTGTCAGTATGCAAGATCTAAGCAGAACTTCATTGAAAAGGCAACATTGCTGGGGAGGAGGACAGTAGGAAGAGGGAACAACCTAATCTGAAATGCTTTTGGTTTAGAAGATCTGAGCAGAGCTCTTAATGATAGGGCACTTTGGAAGTCAATAACTCATATAGAGTAAGGTTGCTTATTTACAGCTAGTGTGGTTTTCAAGGGAAGCTATTGTAAGTGGTAGTAGAGCTCTTTTCTTTCTCCATACTACATTCTTGTGGCAAAATTATGACTTCAAAATATAAAATAAAAGGCAGTCTTGTAGGTTTCCAGATAGTAGTAATGTAACAACTTCGTATGTTATATGTACAGCATCAGGTTCTAAATTCTGTTCAGTTAATTATTTAATAATTTACTTAGGAAAAAAACATAGGGCAAAAACATTGTGGGAAATTTCAGAATAAATATGCATATAAATATGATTATAGTACCAAAAATTATTAATTGCCTATGTAGAGAAGTTAACAGCTTGCTTATGATTGCCAGAGATTGCAGATAAACTAAGCATGTGACTACATTGGAAAGTATTTCTGCAGTTTGCTACAGTATTGGCCTGGGTGAATTTGAAGTATTTTTCAATGATCACTTGATATAAAGCTCACTGCAATCTTTCTCCCTAGTTACCCCGAAGTATTTTTTAAAAACCAAATATTGGATCTAGCACTACACTGTGTCACCGTATAGCTACATTAGTTTGGCACTAGATCACCTACAGACAGAGAGAAAAAAGATTAAAATTGGAAGAACTCTTAAGGAACTCCAGCAGACTACAATGTTTCCATTGTATATGTACATGTTTGTATGTGTATGTAAAACTGGCCATTTCCCCCAGCTGCAATGTAGTCCTTTAAACATTCCCAGTAGCTTGACAGTGGACATAAAAGGAGAGTCAGGGATTGGCAGGAGGGCATAATAAAGGAAGGGGAGCTGTGGAAATGGATCGGGCTATATTCGATTGAAGGCCCAGCACCAAAACAACCTGGGGGCTTCATGTGATCACCTAAACCAGAAGAGACTCAGAATAAAATTGATGCAAAGCTAAATTGTTCCAATTCAACTTTCCGATGTAGTTGCACCCTAACACAGAGTGGATTACCTAAACAGCTGATTGGGTGGGACCCAGCAGTTTTAATAATTATGCAGTAGAAGGAATTTTGACAACTGGAGATTGGTCATGCAGGGCTGAGAAACAAATGCACCTCCTGAAAGAAGCAAAAATCCTTTCTGTTGTATAGCTATTGGCAAGACCATGTTTTGTATGTAAATAATCTATGCTTTAACCACTGGTATTGCTTCACAAAATGATATTAAGTCAAGGAAAGAAAATTTCTCTCTTTGTATTTGATAACACTGTTGATTACCAGAAGCAACCAGGAGTTCTGTACAGGTGAGTAAATGGGCTGGCCAAAAAAGGGGGTAGTAGTTTCTGCTGCCTGCACCAGCCCACTTGATATAAAGCCTTTTGATGTTTAACAGAGCTGGATAAGACGTCCGTAGCCCACATTTACTTGCTGGACATGGAGAAGGACCTTTTATTCCTCTGCAGTCAGCATGAATGCACAAAGGATTAATTTCCCCTTCAGTGGGATTTAAAAAAAAAAAAAAACGAGTAGGGAAACCCAGGACTGGCCAGGAAGATGATCTAGGAAGCTCTCTCTCCTTTCTCTCCGAGGTTGCTCTTTCGCGCTGTGTCTGCCTGCCTGTCTCCTTTTTCCTGGAATGTAGGGGTCAGGGAGAGGCAAGCGGGGTTCTCCTCCAGGGACGAGTCTCCCGCCCTGCTCGGCCCGCTCCAACTCTTGCCGCCTTGTTCACTGTTGCACTTTTGGGGAGGGGGGAGGGGAGCGGGAAGAGGGCCGCCGCCGCTTCCTGGTGGCCTCCCTGCCTCCCTGCCTGCCTGCCTGCCTGAGTGGCGGGCTCCGTGCAGCTGGAGGAGGCTGGGCTGAGCGAGCAGGACGTGCTGTTCCAGAGTCCGCCTGATGCTGGGGCGGGGAGGGGGAGAGCAGGGCAAGGCAGGGCAGGGTGTCGGTGTCGGTGTCGCCGCCGTTGCTGCAGAGACCTGCCCCGCCCTCTCTCTGTAGGGCGACTGGCTTGCAAGAGAGGACGTTCACCGCCCCTCACCAGATCTTGCATGTCAGTCTGCCTGCTCGCTCCCCCCCCACCGCCCCCACCGCATTGAAGTCTGGAGCCAGCAGAGGCACATTTTTCCTTCCACCCTCTCTTTTCCTCACTCTGCATTCTGTACATACAGAGAAAGAGGAAAAGATGCTTCCTGCGTGAACTCTGGTTATCCTACTACTTAAGGTCCGCAAGAAAAGCCAGAGTCCATCTTTCTACCATACATGCTTTGCCAGTTACCTCTGACAACTGTCTGTTCTCTCTCCCTCTCTATAAATAATAATAAGTTGCAATTTTCAGAAATAATATCATCAGAGCGACAAAAATGGATGTATTAGGAACAGTGTACATACTGTGCCGATATTTAACAGATACTTAGGTTTTAGGTTAAAACTTGTACGTACGTACGTACGTACGTACGTACTTACTTACTTACTTACTTACTTACTTACTTACTTACTTACTTACTTACTTACTTACTTACCTACCTACCTACCTACCTACCTACCTTATATGCCACCCACTCTACCCAAAGGTCTCTGGGTGGCTTAAAACAATAATACCAGTCAGTATTTTTATAATTTTGATTGACTGTGCCTGGTGTTGTTGTTGTTGTTGTTGTTATTGATAATGATGATGATGATGATGACAATGATGTATCATCAAGTCAATTCTGACCTACAGTGACTCTTTCCAGAGTTGTCCAGGTAAAGAATACACAGAAATGGTTTACCATTCCCTTTTTTTGCACATGTCCTGGGACTGTGCAGTTAGGATTTTTGGGGGAGATACAATAACCGGATTTGCAAGTGGTACCCACCTTGCAGGTGTGAAAAAGGAAGGTGGAGTCAGCTCTTATGCGTTTGGGAAGGCTTGCATATACAAGCATGAATCTATATCTAGGTTGCTACGTCTAATAATCTATTTTTAAGGGGTGTGGGGAGCCTTTTATTGCCACTGTTAACAAGTTAGGCATCACAAACCCTTGCCAGTCTACTATAAATCATACAGGAGAGATGGCTATGGCTCTCCTTTCCTGTTTACACATTAAGTTTGACTCTATCAGTGACAGAATGAGGCAAGCACTTCAGATGGAAGATACTGCCCATAGATCTGCAACTTCTTACCATTTATCCTGTTTTTCATAAACTAGCTTATTGCCTCCAAATGATGGAGAAAGCTGTGTGGATGTGTAGTACAATTAGATTCTATATAAAGAGTGGGTGATGGGGGCACTATCTTGCCTTTTGCCTCAGATAGCATCACATGTACATCACACTTGCTATAGACCATGAGTGAAACTTAATGTCACAAGAATTTTTTTTATACTTTAAGGCTCAACAAGATTTTTGTTGTTAATGGTACATTGATTGAAATCCTGAAGTACTTGCCCCAGGCACTTTTCCTACTCAAGCCCGGCAGCTTCAGTCAAATAAAAGAAGAAATTCAATTCTGGTCCTCAAATTCTGTCTCTGGTCCTCAGTGTGTCCTCATTGTACTAGGGGCACAATATTCTACCATGCCAATATAAGAGGATTGTTCAGGTATTCAGAACCAGCATTCTCATTTCTGTCAATATTGGCTGTTTTTCTGGTAAAATCTTACCCCTTCTTCAAAGGAACTCCAGTTCCACCTGGAGAGCTGAAAACCAAAAACAAATGAAACTTTATATAATCAAATTAAATGGAAAGAATGGAACAGAGTTACTAGAGGTAGGTTATGAATGGCCATGTTATACTTTGGACTTCAGATATATCTGTCCCCTAATTAACTTTCTCTTAACTCTGCCCCCCTACTCTCTATACTCATCCAATCTCAAAGAAAAAGAGAATTTTATTAGTTGCATTAACAGGGGCCTGCTGCTTCAACTATCTTGTAATAAGGTTTGGAAGGCCTACTCATTTTATCTGAGGGGCAGAGATGATCCTTCCATTGAGCAGAATGAGGTAGCCACCTGAAGTGGCAGATCTTGGAGAATGTGAAAAGTAGTGAATTCCCCAAGCCAGCTCTCCTGTTAGCCCTGCCTGTTCCTCTCTCCTGGAAGACAGAACTGTATGTGCCATGCAGTTGGGTCTGCATCCTCTAAAAGTGATCTGCTGCCCCATTGGTGTTATGGAGAACTCTCATGTTCAACTGTCAGTTTTGTTTCTCTTGCATTCAGCTTTTTACAACCTCAGATTCTTTAGTGAGTACTTCAGAAACTCACTGGAACAATCCCACCACCACACGCTATTTGCAATGGTCAAATTAAACAGCAGGGATGTTGTCAAGTCTTTGAGTCTGATTTCCAATTCTGATTTTGGTACTAAGTCCCATGTTTTTGGTACCAAGTCCCGAGTCCCAAGTTCAAGTCCCTATTAAAAATAAGCTTTTCCCCCCAGAAAAAACGGAGGGGTGGGTGAGATCCAAGTTGCAAGTCATGGGGGGGGGGGAAGAACCACTGCTGTAGTGGATATATGCTGACTCTTCTGACACATAAGGCCTAATGCAGGGAAAGACAACCAGGAGCCTTCCAAAAGTTTTGGACTACAGCTTTCATCAGCCCCATCCAGTGCGGCTAAGTGTAGAAATGATGGGTTTTAGAAGAGAAACATCTGGAGTGTACAAGGGGGACTTCCATGAATTGTTGTTGTAAGGCATGTGTTTCAGCGCCTTTATCATTTTGATTGCCCTTTTCTGCACCTTTTGCCATCATGATGAAGATAAGGTTGCCAACTGACTTGATTTTGCCTGCATGTGTCTCTTTGTGTAATATTTTTTCTTTACTGGCAGCTAAAGGTTTTCATAGCAAGGAACTGAGTGTTATCATCTGGGAAGTGTCTGCCAGTTCAACTGCAGAATAAAAAGCAGGAGTTACTTTAAAAAAAACTAACAGGCAGCTCTGCTTAGGTGGCAGAAGACTGAAACTAGCCTCAAGGAAGCAGGTGAGTGGGAAACACAAGGCAAGCATGTAGATTTTCCAAGTCTAATAGCAGAGATACTTTTCATTATACCTGCAAGATATCTCAGACATATGTACTTAGTAGTTCACCTTCAACTTAGATCCTGTGATGGCGTGGCACGAACTCAGCCCCAAATATGAGGAAAGTTACTTTTTAGACTTCAGGTCCCAGAATCCCAGAGCCAGTCTGGCCAGTGCCTGTTCTATCTTTACTATTCTGGGAGTTCTTTTCCAAAACCACAGGCTGTCACAAATGCAACTCTGCTTGTACCCTCTCCCAGTTGTTAATCTTGGGAGAAAACAGTAGGAGAATAAGGCTATTTACTCTGGGGTTTAACTATGGCACTGAAAACGAGTTTTGGGATTGAGACCAAACATGAGACAAGATAAACTGGTTGGACAGCTGAAAGAAAAACAGCTCAATGCTGAGCTGAAATGGAGAACGTGGTATCTCAGAAACATGGGTTCGCCCAAGCCATTTTGATGACAACGGCAAGAACAGGATGTCAAAGAGTTCTGCACTGATATTTTCTCTCTGCCCTCTTGGGTACCAAATGTCTTGTCATACCTTCAGTACCATCTCCCCCACTTCTCTTGCTACTGGGCAGGGGCAAGATGCAGTGCAGTCCTCCTTGCGCACCAGTGTGTGTAGGCAATACTAGATATTATTTTCCTGTTGCTGCTTCTTTGTGCAGCAATGGGAGTTTTCCTAATCCTAGAACTGATCCTGGTCAGTTGTTTCGAGATTTTCTGATCCTAGAATTAAGACTGCCCTCAAATCCCAGCCTACCAAGACAGCATAGTTTTCACCCACATCATGCCACAGATCAGCAGAGAATGGATGTGGGGCTTTTTCTTCCATGGCATGCCAGAAGAGAAAATTCCCTAGCCAGCATATCTGATGAAGGGCAATGCTGGAAATTGCAATCCAAAAGCATCTGAGGGGCTGCACTTGGGCACCCCATATCCATTTTAAAAATGTCCACAGTTGCTCTGAATGTAGAAAACGAACCTGTTTCACATTCATTCCCCCCTTCCCGACTACTTTAACATCTTGCCACAGAACTCTTAAAGCCATCTGTAAATTTCTATACTGCTTTCTTGATCAAGACAGCTCACATCTAATAGCAATCAAGTCAATCTAAAGCCATTAAAAACATCCAATTAAAACATCACAATTAAAACACCAAACAAACTCCAAGTCTGGTTGGGAGCAGAGTTGCCAACTCAACTGGTTTAATATCAGCAATTATCAGGAGTATCAGAAAGAAACCAAAAAGGGGTTTTGCTCCCCTTCTGGATGTCAGGAGAGAGGTTAACTTGCAGGCCCTCTCCTCTGTATCCCCAGATGCATGGGCAGATTTGGAGACTGACTCGAGGCTGTTCCCAGCCCTTCTCTCCTTTTTCCCCAACTTGAATTCCATTGCCTCCTTTTCCACCCAGCAAATGGTGGAATGGAATGTCCATCCAGCCTGCTTTGTAGGTGGAAACTGCCTCTGAGCTTACTCAGAAAACACTGGAACATCAGTACTTCAGTTACAAAAACTTGCATGTTTGGAGTGGACGAAGTTGCAACACTTTTGGTTGGTTCCTGTTGGTGAACCCACCTGGGCAAGGTCAGATTTTAGCTGTGGCATAACTCCTCTTTACTCCCATTGCCTGAATAAGTTTGGAAGTGGTGGTGGGGAATACGCTACCAGGACCTTGCCAGAGGCCACTTGGCTTGTTCAGGCTTTCCTTTTCTCCCCCTGCCCTGTGCCCGTCCAAAATAGATCAAAACAACCTTGTCAGAGTAGCCCTTGCCTTCTCTTACCTCACTCAGCAGTAAAACAGCACATTCACACAACTAGGACCCACAGGTAGATAGAGGGAGGAAACCAGAGCTAGTCTGGTATGCTTACTGGAATGGAGTCTGCAGCTCTGCTACAGCTTTCCTGTGTGGCTTGCCTCACAGGAATCAGCTAGTTATTGGATGCTGTCTTCCCTCATTTGGGGAGTGAAGACTTTAGCAGTGATCTATAGGGATGGGATTAAGCTTACCAAGACAGGATCTATTGTTTGGCATGCCAGGGCATCTGCCGAGGCCCCTGCCTCAATAATGCCCCTTCTGACAATCCCTGGAGCTTCCTGGCCCTGCAGCTATCCCTTTTGAATGTCGCTGCCTGTTCATCTGCTTCTTCAAGCCAGGAATGAGAGGAATGCACATCTTATCCTCCTTTATTTTTTCAGAGCTTCATTACTTTTTTGGATCACTCTGAAAAAGGTGACTGGAGGATTCTAGCAGGTGAATTCCAAAAAGTAACTTCTCCAATTTCTTCTCTCCCAATCTCTCTCCCAATCTCTCTCTCTCTCTGTCTCTCTCTTTTTTAATTTTCCTTGTCTGGGAAGATAACGTGATTTGGACCTGGAGGGAGGGCTAAGTGAATAGGCATTGACTAGAACAGTGAGTGCCCTCAGCGAACATTGTCCATTGAGAGTATTAATGCAAGAACTCCCAAAACCTGAAGCTCCCAAAACATTGTATTGGATGTAATCGTATGTTGACTAGCTTCTTACCAGCACTGCTTCTGACAGTAGCATATACTTAGTAGTTTGCCTTCAACTTAGATCCTGTGGTGGCATGACACAAATTCAGCCCCAAAAATGAGGAAAGTTACTTTTTTGACTTCGGTCCCAGAATCCCAGAGCCAGTCTGGCCAGTGCCTGTTCTATCTTTATTATTCTGGGAGTTATTTTCCAAAACCACGTTCGCCATTTCAGCTCAGCATTGAGCTGTTTTTTTTTTCAGCTGTCCAACCAGTTTATCTTGTCTCATGTTTGGTCTCAATCCCAAAACTCGTTTTCAGTGCCATAGTTAAACCCAGAGTAAATAGCCTTATTCTCCTACTGTTTTCTCACAAGATTAACATTGGGAGTGGGTACAAGCAGAGTTGCATTTGTGACAGCCCGCACCCTCTCTTGGGTCCCTGCCCCAACCTCACAGTGATTTAGAACTCAATCTCTGACCTTCTGGCTGTTTGGACTCAGCTGTAGAAGCTCCAGCCAGTATTGCCCGTAGCCAGTGATTCTGGGAGCTGATGTCCAAACGTATGGAGGGCCAGAAATTCAGAACCATGGGTCTATAATCCTTTTGGCAATACGGATACTAAATAGCTGAGGCTCCCTCTGTGCTCTGAGCAATATTCCCACCTACTTCAGAGGTTCCACACCAGACATGCAAAGGGTGGCAGGGGTGTGATGGAGAGGTAGGGCTAGCAAATGCAGCCTTCCCCTTAGTTGATGATAATCATTTGAAGAGATGTATGAAAAGGGTTTGTGTGAAGTAATAAACTTATGTGAAGTAATATGCATAACAGGGCTTCTCAGCATGTTCAGTATTTTTTTCTCTCTCTTGACTATGAGGTTAACTACAACCACCCCTCACAAGATGGTAAGGACAGGGAATTGCAGCTAGATTTGTGCAAGCAGATGATGACTGTTACCAGATACAAAACATTTACTGAATGAGACCATTAGCCCACCCAGTCTGATATTATCTGCTCTGAAAGACTGATGGAGAGCAAAACAGAATCTTTTAAATAGAAATGGCAGGAATGGAACAAGAACGTTCCATCTGGTGTCCCACATGTGCTGCTTAGACCAAGGGTTCCCAAAGTGTGCACTGCGGCACCTGCTTTATTCACAGGGCAAAGTGGGCATTCGCCCAGGGCCCACTCTCTGCAGGGTCTCACATGAAAAGGAGCAGCCAGGCAGGAGCTGTTGGGGCTGTGAGGGTTAGGCTGACCTGGGGTGCAGTGCTCCTGGCTGGTGAACTGTGGGGGCTAGACAGCAGGCAGATGGTACTCAGCTCCTTTGTGCTCCACGTCCTGCCCATGACGGCACAGGTACCACGCCCAGGGAGGAGCTGTGGGACCCTCCAGCAGGCATGCCACCCTCCTCTGTCCCCTCTCTGCTCCCCCAGAGGCCCGATCGTGCCATGACACTGGGCTGCTATGGGTGCCGACAGGGTGGCGGATCTTCCTGTGCAGGCCAGTGTCTAGCCGCCTAGAGTGGTCCTGAGTTGACTAGATAGGCGGGATATAAATAAAATAAATAAATAAAATAAATAAATGGCACAATAGCATGGCATGCCTGAGGCAGATGCTGCTGGGCACCACTGCCTAACAAAGAGAAAGGCGGCCTCCTGCACTTCGAGGACCTGCTCCAGGATGTCTTCTGGGCCCCCGAGGGTGCCGCGTCCCTGGATGTGCACACAGCCATCATTTCCCCTGGCCGGCCCAACAGTGTCCTGGAGCTCAAGCGGCTTGGCAAGACCTGTCTCTCCCAACAGAGGTCAGGTGATGAAGTGGGGGAGTGAGGCCAGCCAGGACACATGGGACACTCTGCTTAGGCTCAGAGGCACTCTTCCTGCCAACACCCTCAGTTGGGTGGCGGCAGCTCTTTCTTCCAAGAGTCCACAGCCCTCTGCCTCCTCCCACACTTGAGCCCAGTGTCCTGCAGTCTCACACAACTTCCCTTCCTTCCCTTCCACATGGGACCTGCTCTGGAACAGAGCAACCTCGGCATGTTTTGCACACGATGTATACAAGTATTCCTCTTCTCTGGGCATGTGCAGAGTGCTTCAAATTTCAGCTTTAAGCTTGCCTTGCCTTGCCCCTCCCTCGTATGCTAGACTTTCTTTTCATTACGTTGTTTGCTTGTTTACCCAAGCATTTATTTGCTGCTACGAGGATTAGCTTAGCGAGTCAGTCTTATTTATGTTTTATTTAGAGGTGGGGATATTCATATTCATTTACAAATATCCCCATCTCTAGCTATATTACATTGTCCCTGTTGTGTGACCTATTTAGGTGGGAGGTGAGGGAGAGGGAGGGGGAGGAAGTGGGGCTCCCACTAGTATATTTTTTGCTCAGGGCCCACCAGAGCCTTGAATCGCCCTACCAAGGGCACCACCAAACCCAGCCAGGGGCGCTGCAGAATCCTTGGCCTCTTTGCTGAGCTGCTGCTCCTCCTGGCTTCAGCTTCTTTGTGCTCCTTCACCTCCATGTCCACCCCATGCTCATCCTCCTACTCCGCCACTGCTGCCACTGCTCAAAAGAGCTACAAGCTGAGAAAAATTGGAAACCTGGGCTCTCTCCGAACAGCCATAGGGCAACATGTGCTAAACGGTAGCTGCTGACCTTTTACAAAATGAGCCACATTGCATTTCTTGAGTAAAACTGTGACACACATCTCCACCCCTCAGTTCCATTTCCTGAGTAACAAGGCCTATGTTGGATGGTTAAAACATGCAGGATGGAAGCAGTGCGTGACTAGATGGCATGGCATGTGGGTGGGTGGGTGGGTGTCAGTCAGCTCTTGAGTTTTGCCTTTTTGTAGATGCTGTGGGCAGCAGAGAGTTAATCTGGTGTTACTAGGCCAGCCCTGCAGCCTGTGCCTGCCAGGACCTTGTTTTGCCAGATCTGGGCAGAACGCCAAGTTCCTTCTGGCCGCTGTAGAAAGTTGACGTCGTCAGAGCAGAAAGCCTCTGCTGAACAAATGTGACCACTTCCCCTTAGGAAAAACTGGGACGGTTGAGAAGGAGCTGGAGGAGGGGAAAAACAACATGTCATGAGGGATAGGAGAGGTGACGACGGTGTCGAGCTAGGTTGTTCCTCTGGCAGTTGCCGGTGGGTCGCAGACACTGAAACTCGTGGCCAGAGGAGAGTAGGTGGGCACGGGGTTATTTCTGGTCTGGAATAAAAGCGAGGTAGTGGTGCATCCTCCACCCACTGCTGGCCTTAACAGCTTTGGAGGAGAAGAGGGCATATGAGGACAGACTAGCAGGGATGTCTGGGCCTTATAAAGGTCTATCTGTTTATTAATTACATCAGCATCTAGTTTTTCCTCCCATGAGACAAACAGAAATTTGGCTCTTCTCCAACCTTATCCTCACAACAACCGTGTAAAGTAGATGGAACTGGAAGAGTGAGTGATTGGTTCAAGAGCGCCCATTGTATTATGTCTGTCGGTTGCCTTTGATACCGTGGCCATGGCAAGTTTAGAGATGTCCAAAAATGTTACCAGTTTCTGATAAGAAGTTGGGCTCCTGCGAATGCTAATTTAGAGCCATCCAAGTTGGTGCCCATCACATCATCCTTGTAGTGGTAGAAATTGGAACTCCCACTTACACTCTTCTTTGTTGGAGTTTTGTTTGTTTGTTTGTTTTGGAGTGTATGAAAAAAACTAGGTAAAGCTCCACTGATATAGCTGTCTTTACTTTGGACAGAACAGTTTACCCACATGAGTGACACTGTGGGGTTTTGATAAACAGTATTGGACCAGAACAGGGGAAATTCAGCAATCCATCTTCATTCAGGTGGTATGATTTTCAACATAGCTCTGTCTTTCTCCCTTCCCCTCCCCTTAACTTCAGAAGGTTGTTGTGAGGATAAAGTGTTGGTGAGAGGAAGAGAAGGATGTATAGCATCTGACTTCCTTAAAATAAGGGAAGGATAAAGTAAAATAAATAATAGAAGCTTTATCATTATAAAGGTACACATTGCTTCTGCCACTGTGCAAGTGGCATAAAGCAGGGGTCCCCGACTCCCGATCTGCAGACCAGTCCCAGTCCGTGGCCCTGGCAGGATCAGGCCACAGAGACAAATCTCCCCCCACACACACACACAGATGCATGCACGCCCCTCCCATGCATGCATAGCTCCTCCCACCCACCCACAGCCCCCCCCCCACCTTAAACCAGTTGGTGGAGGCAAAAAGGTTGGGGACCACTGGCATAAAGGACCCAATAGTGGATGTGGTGAATGGAGAGTGAAGAGACAATTTTTACTGGTGTGCCGCACAATCCCTACTCAGACTAGTGAAAAGCTAGAAGACCCTCAGAGTGGCTGCTAGTGTGCAGATGTACACAAGTTGACCATCCCTCTGGATTGTACGTTGCCCTTTTAGATGTTGTCTGAGCTTACTAATGTATTATTCACAGATTTGATGCTGTCTAATCGCAGTGGTCCCCAACCTTTTTCCAACCGCAGACCAGTTGGGGGGTCGTGGCATGCTCACTCAGGGGGATGTTGCGCTCATGAGGGGGCATGTCATGCTCGCATGCATGTGCAGGCGGTGTGTCGCACTCACAGGGAGTGTGTTCCACTCGTGCTCATGTGTGGGGCATGTTGCGCTCGTGCACATGTGTGCGATGTGCTTGTGGGGTGGCAAGAGATCTGTGTCCGTGGCCCAGTCTTGCTGAGGCCATGGACCACTGCCAGGTTGCAGACCGAGGACTGGGAACCCCTGGTCTAATGGACATTTGTAAGTCTCTGTTCAGTATATACTGTAATATATTTTGTACTGAAGTCTTCAGTTATCCATCAGTGAGTTAGTGTTTAAGGACAGCCAGCTTTAGCTTTAAATATTCCATTGTTTTCTGATAGAACCAAGGATGCCACTTGTTGTGTTGTTGTTGTTGTTAGACCTCTGCTAGCCTCAAGTTTTGCTTCCCCCTTTTCTCAGTGATAGCTTAATGTTCAGACAATATGGCTTGCTTACTATAAGCTCCAGTTTTGTAATTTGAGCCAAATGGCTCATTTGGATATGCCAGGAGCAACAGCAACAGTAAAATCCTCTCAGCCAGTACTTTCAGGACTGAACTGAGCCACAATTGGAAGTTGAAGCCTCTGCCCTCTTTTTTTTTCCCTGAGAAGGGCATGTCTTTGGGAAACTTCATAAGTTCATTTTGGAGTCAGATTAGCCCTGCATGCCTGAGACAACACATTGTCTAGCTGTTGTTGTTGTTGTTGTTGTTGTTGTTGTTGTTGTTGTTGTTGTTGTTGTTGTTGTTGTTGTTGTTGTTGTTGTTGTTGTTGTTGTTGTTGTTGTTTAGTTGTTAAGTCATGTCTGACTCTTCATGACCCCATGGACCAGAGCACGCCAGGCCCTCCTGTCTTCCACTGCCTCCCTTCTCCTCTTGCCTTCACACTTTGCCAATATCAGGGTCTTTTCCAAGGAGTCTTCTCTTCTCATGAGATGACCAAAGTATTGGAACCTCAGCTTCAGGATCTGTCCTTCCAGTGAGCACTCAGAGTTGATTTCCTTCAGAGTGGATAGGTTTGTTCTCCTTGCAGTCCAGGGGACTCTCAAGAGTCTCCTCCAGCACCACAATTCAAAAGCATCAGTTCTTCGGCGATCAGCCTTCTTTATGGTCCAGCTCTCACTCTAAAGTCCACAGCCGTGCAAAAGTCTCACCACTGGCCTCTAATGCTAGGCTATTTTCTCCCATCCAGGTGGGAAAAATACTGTAGCTTGTTGGAAAAGCTCAGACTATGCATATAGGAATTCCCAACTTCATTCTCAAGTTAAAATAACAGGTGCTCAGCAAATCCTCCCCTTCAAACATTTGTAAGCAGCTGCTGGTTACATGGACAATTTTTTCGCCTATATTAGTATTCAAACCCAGCTCAGTCTAGCTCAGCTGGAGGGCACCAGGTTGAGGAAGACAGTTTAACATACATACAAAAAGTGCTGGGAGAGTTATCCAGAGGTTTTGTATTTGGTGCTATCAGTATGCTAACAACACTTTACCCCTACTTTTCATCTAACATGAAGTGTTGTTTCTGAACCACTTTCAGATGTTAATAATGGACTGAATGATGTTGAATAAATTGAAGCTTAATCCAGAAAAGATAGATGTACAGCTTCACCTCCTATTGATTGGTTTCTGAGCTCATTTGAAAGTTCTGTTTATGACTTATGAAGCCCTATATAATTTGGGTCCAGGGTATCTGAAGGATCACTTTCCTCCATATGTGTCACCAGGGAGGACTTTTCATGGTTTGATTGTCCTAGGCATATCTGGTGACAATATGAGAGTGTGAGAAGCTAGATTGGTCCCTTCCCTGTTGTTCTTTTACTAACAGGCAAATACCTTTTTGTTGAGGCAAGGTTTTGGCAACTGAATGGGCTGTGGATAAAGGAGCTTTTTATGGGGTATACTGGTTTGTGTGTTTGGTTATTTTGGAAACCTTTTTAAATTGTTTTAAACCAGTGGCCTCTTGTTATGGTTGTATGTTTAATCACATGTTAATAATGCAACTATTATATTGTTTTCTAAGTAGTTTTAGTAAGCTACTTTGGGTCTCTGCGCTGAGAGAAAGTTAGAATGTTATTTTAACAAGAGAAATAAAGAAAGAAAAAGAAAGAAAAAAGAAAAAGAAAACTAGACAAATAGTATGAGCCAGTATAAACCAGCTTCCTGTGTTCCTATGATATTTGTATGGTAAGAAAATTGCTTGGCACTAGCATTGTACCAGTTGTTCCCTGCAGCCAACATGGTGAATGTTATGAGTTGGATTTTTAATAGCTTGCTTTCTGGTTGCTTTTCTCTAGCCGAACTGGAGCTGGGACATTCAAGAGGCTACAACTGCTGCTTTTACTGGGTTGCCTTGAAAGATCCCACACCCAACCCTTTCACCTTTCTGTAGCCAATGAACTCAATGAACCCAATGAAATCATCGCTCCCACCCACCCCACATGGGTGAGTATGGTTGAGCGTCCCTATACTTTCTGGGATTTCTCTGTACATTATGTATATTTTTCCACTCACCTCTCTCTTTCTCTTTTAACCATTGGAAGTAGATTGGGCTGGGTTTATTTTGCACTTTGGTATAAGAATTTTGAGGTGTTGGCAGATAAATCAGTTTCCTGATACAACCAGTTTTATTATAAAATTTCTAGTCCTCATGCTTACAAAGGGGCTTGCAAATGAGCACACAGTAGATTCACAATATAACACAGTGGTAGGAGAGAATCAAAGAGAGAATCTCTGATTCTAATCCCCGGTGTCTCCAGTTGAAAAAGATCAGGATGAAGAGTCTTCTTCCTGAGGCAATGAGACATGCTGTCAGTCAGAATAGATAGTACTGGGCTAAACTATCTAGTCTGACCCAGTTGCATAAGGCAGCATCCTCTGTTCTTCATGCTTCATGAACCATGGTGCCATTCTGAACACATTGATCTCATGAGATTTCAGGAGCTAAGCACTGTTGGGACTGGTTGCCACTTGGGTGAGAGAACCACCAGGGAACACCAGAGATCTTCAGAGAAGGCTTAGGAAAAAATCCTTCCTGGAACTCTGGAGAGCAGCTGCCAGTCAGGTTGACAGGGCTATCCTGTATAATTCAGTGGTCTGGCTTAGTAGAACGTAGCTTTTTTTGTTCCTGTAAAATCTCCAAAGCCATATGACCCTTACTGTGATGGTGGTGGGAAGGCAGAACTTGGAAAATTGAGACATAGCCCCAGAAGCTTTCCAATCTCTGGAGGAGGACTTTCACAGCACAATTAACTCAACAAAATATAATGTGTTGAGTTAATTGGAGGGTACTGCTTGCAGTTGTCAGTCTGTGATTTGAGCATGTGGAAGTAGTTTTTTCAGAACAGCTTTCCCCACTCAACTGGTGACCTTTCTATGTGTTGGACTGTGCTGCACTTTCTCAGGAAGATGGGAGTTGAGAAGGCAAAGTGTTGGGTGAGGGAGAGAACGAAATAAGAGTCCTGCTGGTTCAACTGAAGGCAGATCTAAGTCCCAACATCATGTTTCAAGAAAGTTGTTTCTAAGAAGCCTACAAAAAGTAGGGCATGAAAACAACAGGCCTCTCTCCAATTTTACCCCCTAGCAATGGGACTTTAGGGATCCACTTTGGTGAACACAGAGGTTTTTCATTTAAGTATCGTGGTGAATAGTTTTTGGAATGGTAGCCACTGGGCAATCAACAAGGACATGTGAATTCACTCTTCCCTCCCTCTTAGGTAAGGATCAACCTAAGATTTCTTGCTCGGTTTGGATCACTCACCCACTTCTTTCTTTTGTCTGTCCATGGATATTCCTGCCTGTTTGTCTTACACAGCTTTCCTGTCACTTCCTCAAAGACTCCTAATTAAATTGCTATGTAATGTTCTTGTTTTTTTGTTTCTGTTCTCCTAGTGATGGTTCATATGCCTACGAGTCAGTTCCTTGGCAACAGAATACCAATCAGCCTGCAGGATCTCTCTCAGTGGTAACCACTGTGTGGGGAGTCAGCAACACATCCCAGAGTCAGGTACTTCTTGTTGGTCTTCTGAATCAATGGGATAGAGTGGAGGTGGGAGGGATGTGAGCAGGTAAAGTTGGGCACCCAGGCTGCTTGTGTTTGGCCATTTTGCTCAGATTGCCCTAATGCAGACTTTCCTAGTCCAGAGCTCTCAGAATATATTGGACTGCAATTCCCTTAAGGGATGATGGGGTTTGTATTCCAGCACACCTGGTGGATGCCAGATTGGAAAGATGCCCTTCAAAGACTGTACTTCTGTGAGGACTGTTGGACTAACAATATAGACAGGCACCTGCCCATATCAACTCCATCTGCACCTTTGAATCTTAAAATGACAAATGAGCTGAAGGGCAGAAAAGGGGTGTTCTCTTTTCCTTGAAAACATGGATAAAATAAGATTAGTTTGCATTCCATTCCCACAAGCACCCTCTGCCTCTCCTTGTGCCAGTCCATTCTACGTCATTTACGTAATTTGCTGATGTAGACAAACTGCAGGGTGAAAATCGGGGCTTTTGCCTGGGTAAGGTTCCTCCCTGGCTCTCAGGGTACTAAACATGCAAAAACAGAAGATTTACTTATTTATTTTATTTATTTATTTAACTTACATGCCGCCCACACTACCCAAAAGTCTCTGGGCATATGCAGTATCAAGTCTCAGACTTTAGGAAAGAAAGGACTCCTTAAAAGAAAGAAAGATCCTTCTGTTTGTCCATTTTGAAGTGATCTCTCTCACTTTCGCTGTATTCTGATTTATTTAAATTTCAACCAGAAATATTGATTTATTTAAATTTCAACCAGAAATATTGTTGCACAATGCAGCTTACATAGTATAAGACCTGAAATTGCGTATAAGACCTGAAATTGCAAGATGAAAATAAGCAAGCCTGTAAAATAAAAAACTCCTGGCTCATCTAGTGATGTTGCAAGTATCACCCATGCACATTTAATTAATGGCTCAAATTATGTGCATTGCCTACTTGGATACCTGCTGCCACTGAGTTCAGGAAGTCTTCCTCCTAGATCAGGGGTGGGCAAAATGCGGCCCTCCAGATGTTGCTGAACTGCAACTCCCATAATTCGTAGCCCACACAGCCAATAGTGAGGAGATTTGGGCCTAGCCCACACAGTGAGGAATGTTGGGATTTGCAGTTCAGGAACATCTGGAGGGCCGCACTTTGCCCAGGTCTGTTCTAGATGTTGTAGAACAGCCATTCTCAACAGGGGCCATATGGCCCCCTGGAGGGGCCCTGGCACATTTCAAGGGAGTCACAGACTGGAAACGTTTCTTCACACACCACTTTATAAGGTTCCTTGCGCAATTTATACCATTCTGATTCAGCCTATATTTCTTTCATTTTTTTTTTTTAAGGATGTGGCCCAAAAAGGCTGCGAATGGCTGGTGTAAAAGATTGTTATATCTCTGTATTACCAGCAGAGTACAGGTTGTGGCCCTCCATTTTTTGCCAGATTGCAACTTTGGTTATCCTTGGCTAGTATAACTAATAATGAGGATTGATAAGAGTCAACAACATCTGGAGTACGCTAGATAGCCTATCCCTGCTATATACATTTAGCTGGGGTAAACTCTATTGAACCATAAACCAAAAAATTAACATTTGAACATTGCACTGCTGGAGTTAACTGAAAATGGAATTTTAATCAGACAAATACAAAATACTTTACTCTAGAAATGACAAAATTAGAAGAAACTGTGGATGTAATACTAAGACAAGATGTAGCACAAGCAGTTAGGGTCTGTTCTTTTATACCTATCAACATAATAGTCCTTCAGGTTTGCGGTCTAATTAAAGTTGTTGAAGAAGAAATCAAAAGCTTTTGTGCACGTCTCCTGGAATAAATTGATCATACACCAAAACATAATGTGCTCATTGATGACTGAAATATAAAAGTAGAAAACAAAGTCAAACCAAACATTGTTGGAGAATTTGACTTAGTAGTCAGAAATGAAGCAGGGGAGTAACTGATACAATTCTGTGAAGCCAAAACTTGTTTATGTCAAATACACATGGACATTACCAGTTGATCAGTGTAAAAGTCAAATTAATTGCATAATTGGTAGTAGTAGATGGAGAAGCTGTATTATTTTAGAAAAATAAGGTCAGGAGTAGATTGTGGTTATGTTACATTGTGTGCCATCACATCTTGTTCAACTTATAACAACCCAATTAGGTTATCAAGATATGTGAGATATTTAAGGAGCGATTTTAAAAGTGGCACACATCTCCCAAAATTTCCATGGTGATGCAGGGTTTTCAACTTGGTCTTCTGAGTTCCAGTACCATTCTCAGATTGTGTTGTTAATAGCAAAAAATTAGAATAAAGCTGAAGAATAAAATTAGAAGAATCATTCTGCCAAAATATAATGTAAGTAACATTTTTGATGAATCTGAAGCCCATAAAAATAATCATTTTGCATTACTAATTGATGAGAAGAACTGTGGGTTGATACCAGATATATTGTCAGGGAAGAAAGGCAATTTCTTTACTCAGAATAAGAGAAGAGCCTAGGTGTATGAGTGATGAAGCCCTTACAATAAGGAGAGATGAGAAGCATAATAAAAGACAACAGAAATAGAGTAAGATTCATGAATGCAACTTTTCAGCAACTTACACATAAATACAAAGAACTGTTACCATAATCAGTGGAGGGAAATAGAATCGAATAATGGAAGAGAGAAAAAAAAAGACATCTCTTCCATAAAATCCAAAAAAATAAAAAATAAAATAAAAGGAAATTAAAGCCTAAGCTAGGCATTTGACTAGGACAAAATAAAGAGAAAATGGAAACTATATGCTAAAGAGCTAGATGCAAGAATGATAGGTTTCTTTGAAGAAAGATCCTGTGACTAAAAAAACTGCAATTTTAGAAAGCAAAGTGAAAGTTGCCATCAAAGAACTTGGAAGAAATAAAACACCAGGAATAAATGGTATGCTATATCAAGTTATAGAAATGGAATCTGTCAAAATCCTAATAAGAACATGATAACAAATATGGAAGACAAAATATCTGGGCATGCTCAATATTCATTCTAATTCACAATGGACATGTTCACTATATTTTCCAGTGCCCAATAAAGGAAACACCGAAGAGTGTTATAATGGTAGGAGCATTGCATTAATTTGCAATGCAAATAGAATGATAATCAAGTTTTGCAACAAAGGTTTTTCCACATATGAAGCAAGAAATACCTGATGTTCACACTGGATTGAGAACTGGAAGAGGCAGTAGGGATCATATTAGAAATATGCATTTTACCTCCCTATCTAATAACATAAAAAGATTCCTGATGAAGGTGAAAGAAGAACGTTTAAAAACAGAATGAGGTTGAATACAACATTTTTGAAGATAAAAATCCTGTCTACAGAAGAATTTCATAGTTCTGATATTGGCAGTGAAGATGTTGAATGTTTTCCGCAGGGGTCGATCATCTCCCCAATGCTGTTTAACATTTATATGTGGCCGCTGGGTGGGGTCATCAGGAGGTGTGGGGCTTCATGCCATCAGTACGCTGATGATACCCAGCTCTACTGTACATCTCCTTTTTACCTACCTCAGTGGGTGGCGTTCTGTCCCTTCAGCGCTGTCTGGAGGCTGTGCTGCAATGGATGCAGCTGAATGGGTTGAGGTTGAACCCGGACAAGACAGAGGTCTTAAGGGTGGGCGGCCCCTCCATTGGTGGTTTGGGAAACTCCCTCTCTTTTGGGGGTGTGTGACTCTCACTGCAAAGAGTGTGGTGTGCAGCTTGGGGATCCATATGGACCCGATGCTTACCATGGAAACCCAGTGGCATCCATGGCCCACTCCGCCTATTTCCATCTGTGGCGGATTGCCCAGCTGCAGCCCTATCTTGATGGCGGGGCCCTCACCACTCTCATCCATGCACTTGTAATCTCTAGATTAGACCACTGTAATGAGCTTTACGTGGGGCTACCTTTGAGATTGATGCGGAAGCTACAAATGGTGCAGAATGTGGCAGCCAGACTCCTTAGTGGGGTGAGAAAACAGCAGCATATCTCTCCCACTCTGTCTGCCTTTCGCTTCCGCATTGACGTTGAAGTGTTGATGATGACGTATAAAGCCCTAAACGGTTTAGGACCTCGATACATGGCAGATCGCCTTCTCTCACCTAGATCTACCTGAATCACTCGCCATAGCCAGGAGGGATGGTTGAGGGGCCTAATACCGAGAGAGGCCTGGAAAGAAAGAACAAGAAACCGGGCCTTCTCAGCAGTGGCCCCTCGGCTCTGGAATAACCTCCCATCAGTGATACGCCTGCCTCCCTCACTGGATGTTTTTAAGAGCCAATTAAAAACTTGGCTGTTAGGCAGGCCTTCCCTTCTGTCAATACTTGACTTTATTTTTATTATAATTTTCTGTTTTCCCATCTTGAGTATTACTAAGCATTACTAATCACTATTGTTTTGAATTGTTTTTAACTGTTTTAGTTTTACAATGTTTAATGGAACCCGCACAGAGTAGACTTTGTCTAAAAGGGCGGGACAGAAATCTAATAAATAAATAAATAAATAAATAAATAAAATTAGGATTTTATGTACCATTGTTTCATCATCAGTCCAAATGGAGGCTTCATTTAAGAGATCTGAAGAAGACTGATGTCTCTATAGGACAGTGGAGGCAAACCTTTTTCAGCTCGAGTGCGCAAAATGAGGGGGTGGGGAAGAAACCAGTGGCTGCTGTGCCAACCAGAGCCGGAACAGGAAGTGGCAGTTCCAGGGAGAATCATGGGGGCGGACAGGAAGTTAAAGGGGGAATCATGGGGATGGACATGAAGTTAAAGGACCCAGAACAGGAAGAGAAGGGGGGAATCCCAGCTGCAGCCACTTCAAAAGGTTTGTTGCGTGCCAGAAGAAAGGGCTTCCCATGCCACAGGTTCGCCATCACTGCTATAGGACAATTGTATTAGATTCAGAAGGGCACTTATGAAGAATCTTGTGCAAGGATATATCACTGGATTCTTCATAGCCAGCCTTCGATGTCGAATGCAAAGGTCCTATAAAGACCTCTGTACTATGTATGGTAGATATTCGTGATCATTATGTATGGATATGGAAACTGAACAGTAAAGAAAGCTGATGGGGGAAAATAATCTCTTCCCTTGAAATGTGATATTGGTGAAGAGCTTTACATACTGTATACCATAGACTGCCAGTAAGTCAGATAAGTGGGTTCTAAATCCAATCAAAACATACCAGTCCTTAGAAGCAAAAATGACTGGGCCCTCATTCTTGGGACACATCATGAGAAGATAAGACTTTCTGGAAGAGATAACAATGCTAAGAAAAGTTGAAGGCAACAAGAGAAGAGGAAAACCAGATAAGAGGCAGATGAATTCAGTAAAGGACATCACTTTGCAAGAGCTAAGTTAACAACAAGACCTTTTGGAGGTGCTTACTTCATAGGGTTTCCTTAAGTTGAAAGTGACGATGGCACATAAAACAAGAACAAAACTCTGTTGAACTCAGTTGGACTTGCATATAAATAGACATGTTTGGGATTACATTGTGTGCTATGTTTAACATAGGGGTGGGGTCATATATGGCCACCCTGCAATTCTGATTAGTGAGCATCATAGGTTGGCTAGGGCTGCTAAAAGTTAGAGTCCAACAGCAAGTTGGCTGGGCTGGTTTTAAACAAAATTGAGGTACCAGGTGTCTTAACCCTAGCCACCTTTCTCACAATCTGCATGCAAGATGTAGGAATTCGTCAGTGGGGCAGGGTTTTGTGATTATTGGTTGTTGTGGTTTTTTCGGGCTCTTTGGCTGTGTTCTGAACAGCCCGAAAAACCCACAACAGCCATTAGCTCCCGGCCATGAAAGCCTTTTGTGATTATTCTTAATTACACTCCTAGTTCCTTCTCCAATTAAAACCTTTTATCTAGCAAACTAGAAGGAGATGCTTATGTTGGATTTAGAATATTCTTATAGTCTCCTTTTCAGTTTAAATCTTGGCAATTTGAATACTCTTTTAAAACATTTTAGCTTTTATATGTTAGTTTACAATGGATAAATATTTAAAATTATGTTAACAGCAGAGCACCCAACTACAACCTGAATGCATTAAGATATCTGTCTTGGTTTACTTATATTTGTCATTCTTCTAGATGACATGGAAGACATAAAGGTGTAATCTTCGTCTCAGTTGGTCTTTATGTAAAATAATAATAGTGTCCAGGTCAATTCTGACTTATAGCGAGCCCTTTTTCAGGGTTTTCTAGCTATTGAATACACAGACGTTGTTTACCATTCCCTTCTTCTGGGGCATCCGGAGATTGTGCAACTTGTTCATGGCACAGTCTGGCTCCTTTTCCAGGAGGCACAGTGAGGAATCATACTCCTAACATCTGGCTTCACAGCCAAATACCAAGTCAGTACTGAGCTGTGTACTATCCTGCTGATACTTGCTTCATCCTCTCTCTCGCTTTCTGCTCAGGCTTCTGCACAGTCTTTTGCCTTATTCCACTTACCATGACCACTTTGGGAAAAAATGGACTTAGTACTGTAAACAGAAATGTAACAAATGAAACTTTTGCCAGCATTGGTTGGCTTTACCCTGCTATATTAACAGCAAGAGAGTAGGGAAGTGTGGTTTTTAAAAGTCACAATACAGTTTCTGTAGGTTTCCTTTTTATAGATTGGGAGTTGCAACAGGGCATCTGTCCACCACTGATTTGGTCTAACACCAACTCCATTACAGTATCTACAGAATATTTCTGTATCTATGTAGTTGAATAATTACATCATGGAAATGTGTCTGCACTGCATAGGCATCATTCTACAGAATTTTGTAATATGTGGTATGATTTGGTGAGATAGTGAGGAATCATCTGGTAAACAGAATAGTTCTACATAATACAGACTACAGGAAGTACATTCAAACTCTAGCAAAGAATTATACGTATCATCAAATTCTGGATTCTGTAGGATATCATAAGGGGTATAATCTGTTGGAGGTATAATCAAATACCCAGGATAATAAGTATAATCAAATACCCAGAGTTCTGTAGGATAGAGCTGTGCCAATTACAGTGGTATCAAACTGCTGTACCTGTGTAGTGTAGATACGCTAAAAATTCACAGCCTTCCATGATGCTTTCTTGCTTTTTTCCACTTCCTCTCTTTGGCTGTTCCCTTTGCAGGTTTTTGGAAACCCCATGGGCCCTGGGGGAAACACTTCTGGCAATCCCATGATGCCCAGTGTAGCCAGCAGTGGCTCTGGAATGAATTCACCTCAGTTTATGGGACAGCAGCCTTTCCCTGAAGGTTCCACTAACAAGAGCTATGTGCAGCCTGGGATGTACAGCCGCAACACTTACCCTGGAGGACCGGGCTTTGCAACAAGGTATATTATGAAGGTCTGATCTGCTTCAGCAATTATTGCACATGGTGCATTTGTAAAAGGAGCTTCTTTTATCTAGTACAGTGGTTCTTAACCTTTGTTACTCAGGTGTTTTTGAACTGCAACTCCCAGAAACCCCAGCCAGCACAGCTGATGGTGAAGGCTTCTGGGAGTTGCAGTCCAAAAACATCTGAGTAACAAAGGTGAAGAACCACTGTTCTAGTACAGTATTGCTACTCTGAGTACTATGACACACAGTTTGGTTTCACTGATTGATTCTTCTGTTAGAGATCTAGCACAGTGTTTCTTAACCTTTTTGAAAGAAACGTCCCCTTGAGCCATTGAGGAAGTTATCATTGCCCCCCTCCCTGCGGTGATATCTTATTTATTTATTTATTTTATTTTATTTATTTATATATTTATTTATTTATTTAAGGCACTTAAATCCAATGACCCCTGAAAATAAAATTCAATTGCAAGAAAATGAAATGCCCGAGAAAAACAGATAACATTTAATGATTTAGTTACAAGTGAATTTTAAGACGCAAAAAGAAATATAAAAAGGGCATAAAAACAAACCGCAGTGCAGGAACTAAAAATTTCAAGATGAAAACTCTGAAATTAAATTAAGAATCAAGGAAAATATATTCATGCACACTATAAAAAGGGTTAAAAAGACACAAAATTTTTACAGAAGGAAAGCAACAAAAATCAGAGTGACAATATATAGATATATAGATATCTACACAAAAAGTTTACACGAAGAGCACAACAACAAAAAATTGAAACCAAGAAACCAAAATATAATATTGAACTGGAGTGCACGCTAAAAAAGTACAATACAAAGAGACACACAAAATGTTTCACAGAGCACAACAAAAATTCAAAAATGAAGCAAACATCGTCACACTATGTAAGAACAAAGGAGACGGGGTGACTGCAATAACTACCATGGCATCTCTCTTCTCAGCGTTGTAGAGAAGCTGCTTGCCCGTCTTGTGCTAGAGAGACTCCAGGTCCTTGCACACAGAGTCTATCCAGAATCATAGTGTGGATTTTGAGCGAATAGATCCCCCTCTGACATGGTATTCTTCCTCAGACAGTTGCAGGAGAAATGTAGGGAACAACAACAGCCATTCTTTGTGGCCTTCATAGATCTCACAAAGGCCTTTGATTTGGTTAGCAGGGATGGCCTTTTTAAAATACTTTCCAAGATTGGATGTCCATTTCGACTCCTTAACATCATCAGGTCCTTTCATGAGGGAATGAAGGGCAATGTAGTTTTTGATGGCTCAACATCAGATCCCTTTGACAGAGAATTAGTGCAGCAAAATCACCCCAGAGGGAGACCCCCAACTGCAATACAAGGAGATCTGCAAGCAGGATCTGAAGGCCTTGGGAATGGACCTCAACAGATGGGAAACCTCGACCTCTGAGTGTTCAGCCTCAACAGATGGGAAACCTCGACCTCTGAGTGTTCAGCCTGGAGGCAGGCATTGCATCACGGCCTCTCCCAATTTGAAGAGACCCTTGTCCAACAGGCCGAGGCAAAGAGGCAGTCCCGAAACCAGCAAAATCAGGGAGCTGATTGTATTTGTCTTCAGTGTGGAAGGGATTGTCACTCTCGAATTGGCCTTCTCAGCCACACTAGATACTGTTCCAAGTCCTCCATACAGAGCATATTACCATAGTCTCTCGAGACTGAAGGATGCCTAATCAATCAATCACCCATGGGCAAAACACAAAAGAACACATGAAAATGAAAAAAGGGTGCCGAGGTTTTTATCCAGTGGAAGTCACTCCACTGATAGAAGGCACTGTCCCCTTGCAGAAAAGGGAAGGAGACAGTTTTCAGTGATGCCCCTCCCTCTTGCAGACCACTTCAAATCTGCTGTTAAGTGTGAGTTGGGTAACTTAGCTTGGTGTGGTGGCAATGGAGAATGAGGGCAGCACCGGAGAAAGAATATTGGTGTAGGGAAGCAGCAGCCTAATCTATCCTTCCACCAGCAAGCTGATCCTTACTGGACACAAGCCTGTGTATTCCAAAGCTCGAAAAATGCAGCTTGATAAAAGCTTCACTTTATCTTCCACAAACTACCTCTGACACTTAAATGTGTCTAAAGGGTGACAATTAAAAACAACATGTCTCCATGGCTTCTGGCCAGGACTGTGTATTAATGGCCCATTCTAGTTTCACCAAAAGACTTAGTTTTCATACTGACCTATAATATGTCAGCTGGCATATTATTGCCATTGCGTTTAATGCGTTCCTGTTGGGGAAAAACTCACCGGTAAGCAAAGATTCCCCCATCCAGCCGCCATTTTCGCTGCCCAGTAAGCGAGGGCAGGGCGCAAAAACGCTGCGGGCAGCCATTTTCTGCACCCGGCGGCCATTTTGGAACCGCCGATCAGCTGTTTTCTAAACATTGCAATGCGAAGATCAGTAAGCGAAACACTTACCGATCATCGCAATGCAATGTTTTGCCTATCTAAACATCGCAATGCGATCGCATTGGCGATCACAAAAAACGCGTCGCTATGCGGACTCGTCATTAAATGGTGCGCTCGTTAAGCGAGGCACCACTGTAATAGAGTATTTGTCTGAAAGGAAAGGAATATTGTTTTTGCTGCTATCTGAACTCTAAATTCAAGATAGCAGCCCACTTGGGTCTCAAAATAATTTTTTTGAAAAGGCAGAGCAAAGTTAGAGAGAAATTCTGTAGATAGTAGACTTTGTATTAAGGAAATAGAGAAGCAAATTAGGGTTGTATACAGTATTGCCTTTTAGCAGTTTAAATTTTTTTTTAAATTCAAGGAGCATTGTTAGAATAATGCAAAAGTCTGTTGACCAAAGCAATTTTCTACACATGAAACTTGTTTAATGTAACATTTTCACATTATCTTTTCAGAAGCTTTTGAGAATAATTTTCAAGTTTTATGCCAATCAATTCACAGTCCTAAGGTTTTACAGTAGTCAGAAAGTAATGAGTAACTAACACTCTTTGCAACATTTACTCACACAAATTACTTCGGGGGGGAGGGTTACAACAACATTCATAACAAATTACCTTAAAAACAGCTTTCCATGTACCCAACAGAACAATAAACGACTGAACTGCTGGATAGCTCAACGAGAGATGGTGCGCCACCCCAAACCGACCAGTTTCTTTCCGTGCTTCCATTGCAATGGGCGGGAAGGTGGGCCAACGGCAGGGGATTGTGGGATTTGTACTCTAAACCTTGTGGAGCGCCCCTGCCACTCCCTTCTTGAAGCAAACTGTTATACTCAAGCCACTGACATGCTGCCCTTTTCGCCTTCACTGAACAGATCCTCAGGGTTCAGGAAGAAAGAGGAGTGGCTTACTTTCCGCAGTGCATTTGCTTAAGCCTCTCTATGACAGCCCCATGTGTTTTGCCCTCAGCGCTCTCAGTTCAGTTTGAGAGCTTTCTCTCCCAGATGATTTACACATAGAGGCACATCACACCCGTGTACATGGAAGACGGGAAGATCTCAAGTCCGATGTCCCTCAGTGCCATTTAAAGTCAGCCAGGTGGACTTTCTTCCCCCCTGACAGCCAGCCAGCCAGGCAGCCACAACAGGACAACAAGAAAAGCTGGAAAAGCTGCCCTTACCCTATCCCAAGGTATTAAAAAGAAATAAAGAAAAGCTGCTGAATTCCCACCCACCCAGGATGACCCAAGCCAGCCCTGTCCCTAGAAATCCTGCTGCGCCACCCCAAACCAACCCATTTCTCTCCATGCTTCCCTTGCAACGGGCGGGAAGATGGGCGGGAAGGCAGGATGCACAAACGGGACTCATCTCTCCCTCGCCACCTGGGTGCAAGGCAGTGCTTCACCGGGTGAGGATGGGGACGTGAGAGACCCTTTCCTTCCACCCGATCCACACTTGGTGCTCCCCTAGGGGAGAAAGGCGAGACGTGACAGGCAGAAAGAGCAGTGGCGGCACCGGATCCACTGCCAGCACCATGGCTGCAGCCTCCTTCACAGGTTTGGCTCGCTCCAGCGCCCCCCTACCATCCCCCTTCTGTTCTGCCGCCCCCACGCCATCCCTTTTCATTCTACCGCCCCCCTGAAAAATGAAATCGCCCCCTGGGGGCATTATTGCCCACGGTAAGAACCACTGATCTAGCAGAGCATACCCTGTTTCCCCTAAAATACGACCTAACCTGAAAATAAGCCCTAGTATGATTTTTTCATGATGCTCTTAATCTAAGCCCTACCCCAAAAATACACCCAGTTAAGTGAAACCCTGCCCTCCACCCTTGTGCAGCAACCAGAAGAAGATGACATGACTGTATTTGAATAAATGTAGATTGTTGTACATGAAAAAACTAAAACATCCCCTGAAAATAAGTCCTAATGCATTCTTTGGAGCAAAAATTAATATAAGACCTTGTCTTATTTTTGGGGAAACATGGTACTAGCCGTGGATGTTTTATTTTTTTCATGTACAACAATGTACATTTATTCAAATACAGTCATGTCATCTTCTTCTGGTTGCTGCACAAGGGTGGAGGGCGGGATTTCACTTAACTGGAGGTATTTTGGGGGTAGGGCTTAGACTGGGCTATGAAAAAGGAAGCCTTCATTTTGAAATTGTCTTGTGTTCTGGCTTTTTGGTGATCTTGGTGTATTTTGTAGACCAGCCGTGGTTTCTTATAGGGGTGGGCAATGTGTGGCCACCTAGATATTTGGGGGTGGGGGGGAAGCAAGGCTGAAAATAGCCTTAATGTCAGTGTTAGGACACTTAGCCCTCCAAGCATTATAGAACTTTAGAACATCCTTTGGTCTATGGTTGTTTGTCACAGTTAACATTTATTCTTGAAAAGGCTAAATACTAATGTGAAGCAGACAGTCTTATCAAAGTTAATTTGATTATCAAGGTATAAATCATTTACTTGCTTCTGGCTGGTTTACCAGAAATGTAGCTTTCAAACTTGCTCAGTCTCTCTTCATAGGATGAGAATAAATGACTGTTTTCACTCAGGTTGAAGTAAACAGAGAAAAAAAAGTTCCATGCAAATTTAGCTGTTCTACAAAATTTATTTATCTATATTGCTTCTACATTCCCTAAGCATAAAGATGCTTCATAGTTGTTGAAAACGTGCATCTTTGTTTAAAAAAAAGGTGGGGGGATCAATAAAAGTAGAAATGCATTTGTTTGTCTTATGGCATATATGAACACACACATGGAAAAACAGTGTATTTTCTAAATGCTCACCCAGCCGTCTGCCAGTTAAAATCTATGGAGAAAAATCCATGATTTTGCCTCTGTGCTGCTGTGTCTTTGCAGTAGCAATTATCTCTTTCCTCTCCCTGGCTGTTGGACTGGCTGACTGGCTGGCATCCAGTTTACATTACACCTGCCCTTTTATAGGCATGGGATGTTTATATATCTTTATCTTTGTTTGCATCTTCCTCCTGACCTAGCAGATTCCAAAACTGAAAGGCTAATACAACATCTCATAGACTTTGCTGCTCAAGCCAATGTTTGCTGATAAGAAGAAACAAAACAATTCTCTCTTATCCTTCTTTGTCTTTTAACCTAGCAGGCTCATATTTTCTCATTGCTACAGTTGCAAACCTGAGAGTCTTTCCATAAACTCTGCTACTCACATAGATTATATGGGAATTAATGGGAGGTTTATAATAAATCTACAGTAACCTCTAATGGACATTCAGTAAATGACTACTTAAACAGCTTCCTTCCTTCCTTCCTTCCTTCCTTCCTTCCTTCCTTCCTTCCTTCCTTCCTTCCTTCCTTCCTTCCTTCATTTCTTTTTGTCCTGAAGTAACCTCTACCAGGAAGTTTGTTGCTGTTCAAACTTCTATGTTTTAATTACATGTCAGATTTTAGTGTTAAAATTATTTAGTGAATAGTGTTAAAATTATTATATTTGTACTCATTTAATACTTTATTTACACAGAATATAAAGCTTTGACACACACACACCCCCCACACACACACACCTTCCATCTGGTGAGCGTGGGGAAGTCATGTTTGTAGATTTTCTCTGTGGCTCAATAGTCCAGTTTCACAATCTTCATGATGAGAGGGAGGAAAAGCAATACACACTTTTTTTGATAACACAGAGACCTTTCGGTAGTGTCGGTGGCATATAAGTTAAAAAAATAAATAAATAAAAGGTTAGGGCTAGTAAGTATCAAGAAATGGCAAGAAGGGGATTGCCTCTTCTGGGATGATACTTCAATTTTTGTAAATGAATATATTAGAAGTATTATTATTATATAATATAATGAAATCTGTTTAAAAACTTGGGGTCACTGTTTTCATTTGTCTTTCTAACTCAGTGGGACTTACAAGTAGATCAGAATGCAGTTGTATTTTTAAAGTCTTTTTTAAAAAGCAAAAGTCTTCTACACAATTATTTGAGAGTAGAATTAGAATAGAAATAACTCCTCAGGAAACATGCATACAGTTGCATTGTTAATTTATCTAACCTATTTAAGTGTTGCAGTGCTAATTAATTATTGTTGTATTTAGGGCCAAGGAAGGAATTCCCCCTCCCACATCAGGCAGAAAACTGTTTTTCCTATCTAAAGCTGTAACCTGTCTATTTGACTTGCAGGTTACAAATTTCTAACCCACGAGTCTCAATAAAGCCAGTGATAAAAATTCTCAATTTAATCTGCTTAAGTTCATAAATTCTGTATTAAATTATAAATTTGCAGTAAATCCTGATTTCTTTTTCAACCATGTTAATAGAATAAAGGAAGACATATATGGTCAACAGGTATAAATATTCAGGAGAAGGAAAACTCCGATTTCAAACCTCCACTGCCTTGTGGCTATATCCATTCATGGAAAAGGCTTCAGGAGTTAACCTAGAGGCAAAATCCGGAGCTGGAGTCCCGAAGGCAGTTCTTGTCGTTCTGCCAACTCCTGCGACGTTGCTGGAACCAGTTGTATTGGCTATTGCCTTTCCATTGGACCATTCCAGCAATGTGGAGAGGGGGGATCTGCTGCTTGGGTAACAGCCTATCCTACATATTACTTTACCCAGGCTTCATGCTCTGGAGAGGACACTCCTCATTTCAGAGCATGTTACCATAGTCTTTCGAGACTGAAGGATGCCTATGTCATAAATATTCTGTAGGAGCAGTGATCAGGAACCACAAGGAACGACAGGGTAGGCTTACATTTTAACTGCAACATACGCTGCTGCAAAAATTCTCTTTTTGAGTTTTGAATCACCAGGACTAGAATCTTGGCTGTTCAAATTCATGTGCTGATTATTTAAGAACATAATGTATTTCACTTCAAAAATCACATTCTATCAGCCACATACATATAAGGGAGGGTTGGGCAGACTGAAAGTATGTGTGTGTGTTGGTTCTTTGTTGTGTTAGAACTCTGAGTACCACTAAACAAAAACCAAAATTAGCCACTGTGTTGTTTTTAATGCTTAATGTTGTTTTACATGTTAAGTGTGTGAATACAGATACTTAGTAGCACAAAAATTTTGAGCCTAAGAATTTTCTATAAGTATCAAAAATGGTGATCACAGATCTTCCACACAAAAAATAACTGGTTACTCCAGACTTCATCCATTGTCAGCAGTATAATTTACCAAGAGTAGTTGTGGGTGATTTTTGCTGCTGCTGTTGTTAAACAATTTGGTGTCAAATATCATGGAACCACGTAGCATCTTTAAGACTAACAGACTTATTATAGTTTGAGTTTCTGTGGATGCACAGAAGAGGACTGTGTGCTGACAAAAGCTCATATTGTAATAATGGTGTTGCAGAACTCTTTACTATTTTGCTGCCATAGATTTAAAAGCTACCCCGTGGAAGTTGCTAATATGGAGTCAGCAGTCCTCGCTGTCCTACTTGAAATAGCCCAGATAACTACTAATAAGTCCAGAGCTGTTCTGCATTCATCTCTGAAATGTAACCAACTTTAAACCTATTTTTATTCAGTTACACAGGTAGCCCAAATGGCCCTGGAGGAATGGGTATTCCTTCCCATGCTGTTCGACCCTCTGCAGACTTCACTCAAGCAGCTGCCGCCGCCGCTGTAGCTGCTGCTGCCGCCACGGCTACTGCCACCGCCACCGCCACTGTTGCTGCCCTACAGGAGAAGCAGAGTCAGGAACTGAGCCAGTATGGAGCGGTAAGATGTCGACTGTGATACAGTGCATGATGCCTCCTATAGGTCCTAACATCCCAACTGTGATGGAAGTTGCAGCCCAGTTCTATAGAGCAGAGGTTCTCAACTCTAGTAACCCAGTGTTCTTAGACTGCAGCTATCCAAAACTCTGGCCAGCAATCCAAGAAGGCCTGGGTTACCCAAAGTTGGGAATCACTGCTCTAGAGGGTTTTACGCTTGAGGAGGCTGAGAGAGATGCTGTGGAGAAACAGTGTTCTTTCTCTGTGCCTGCATCTAGGTTTTCTTGCAGTTTTAGGTGGGGGGGGGGCTCTGCTATCAGTGGCAGATCGAGGGCTTGGGAGCATTTTTTAAAAACAAACTCCCAGAATCTTTTAGCCAGTGTGATCATTGCTCCAGGCTCTGAAAACACTGGAGGATAATTTAATGAATGGCAAAGAAAATTACACCCCATATGTTTGCATATCAAGCCCCATATGTCTGCATAAGAAGGTTCAGATGTATTCTGTGTTGTGATAGACAACAGAACAAAAACGAGTGAAAGATGTAAGGAAGCAGAGTTTGAAATGAAAGCAGCAGGTAAATGGCAAATATGAAATGTACTGTCTTGAGTTTATAGGCCTGATGGGGGCTGTTAGTGAAAGAACCTTTTGGAGGTCACTAATTCATGGGGTTTTCCTGAGCTGGAGGTGACGTAACACCACATAAAACAACAACAGAATGTGTATAATATTAGGGAAAAGCTTAAAGAGCCCTTATCCTGAGTTGTACAGTTCTTTCTTGTTTGTAACAACCCAGCTAGTGCTTAAATACTAGACATCTTCAGTAGATATGCATTTAACACAGTGCTCACTTGGAGGAGTGCTAGGCACCATTTGTTTATTTATTAATTTATTTAATACAGTTTATACTCTGGTCTGTGATTAGAAAGGCTTTCAGAGCAGCTTGCATGTATTAAAAAAGATAAGACAGTTTTTTACCAGGCTTACATTTGAAAAAGACATGACATACAAGAAAAATGTGGAAAGAAAAAAGGAAAATGAGAAAACTCAAGTATAAGCTCTTAAAAGCTTTAATTTGTTCAACTGGGTAGAATGGCTACTGGATGGCAGACAAGGAGACACAAAGGCTGATTATTATATATTTTTTGATACCCTTCTTTTGCCAATGCATTAAACTATTTATATTTTTTCTGGAGATGGGAGCTGGGCAGCCCTTCAACAATCAGTTTCTCCCTCACTCGGGCCCCCGAGGACCAGCTGTGCCCCCTGGGATGAATCCTGCCAACATGGGCGGTGTGATGAGTGCTTCAGGGATGCCTTCAATGAGCATGAACACTGCAAGGGCTCCCACCATGAATGCCCTGTATGGTGGACAGCGGATGCCCCAGCATGGATACCCTGGTCCCCCACAAGGCCAGCAGATCCCTAGGCAAAGCGTCAAGCGAGCCTACTCCAATGAGGTGAGCACAGAGCAAGAGTGGGTTTGAAAGCTATGACTTGTGAACAGTTTATCCGAGGCTAGATACACAAATGCAAAGCAATAGGTAAGTTTTAGGAAGATCCATTGGAAGTGGGAAGTTGATTTGTCTGTTTCTTGATGAAATATTCTGTGAGTGTGGCTTTATGTAAATTTATTTCCCTCAGTCTCAGAATGGGTAGAACAGAGAACTAGGTTTCAAGGATAAAACTGAAATAGAAAAGTTTGCAGATAGATGCAGTGTCATTTTGTTGAGGCTACATGTTTTGGTGCAAAAGGTTTCAGCTTCAGTTCCTAGCACTTCAAAGTACAGTGGTGCCTCGCTTGACAACGTTAATTTGTTCCAGTGAAATCGCTGTAGAGTGAAAAAGTCGTCAAGCAAAATAAAAAGCCCATTGAAACGCATTGAAAACCGTTCAGTGTGTTCCAATGGGTTGAATACCTGCTTGTCCAGCGAAGATCCTCCATACGGCGGCCATTTTCGGTGCCTGTAAAACAAGGAATCCACCCTAGAAAACAGCAGGGGGCCATTTTCTTCAGCCAGTGGCCATTTTGAAACCTGACAGTCATCTGTTTGCTGATCGTCGTAAAGCGAAAATCAGTTCCTGAAGCAGGGAACCGATCATCGCACAGCGAAAAAACCCCATGTAAAACATCGTTTTGTGATTGCAAAAGCGATTGCAAAAACATCGTCATGAAGTGGATTTGTCGTTATACAGGGTAATCGTCCAGCGAGGCACGACTATATGGGTGGAAGGGAAGACCGGTCAGAAAACGTGGAGAGCTGTTGCAAATTAGTATATAAAACTGTGACCTAAATGGGCCATTGATCTTACCAGTCTGAAACAGCTTCCTGTGTTCCACAATACAGGCATACGTTAATCATGGAGTCAGCTTTTCTTTGGTTTGGGGAATGCATGGAAGATGAAAGCACAGAAATATGAGGGGAAGTTTAAAACAACCAGAAGTTTAACCATTATTATGAAGAGACCTCACCTATAGAATATGGATTGCAAAATGGGAAGACGTTTGTACTTAATTAGGCTGGATTTAAACTATCTGAAGAGGAGGAAAGAAGCAACAACATAATGCATTACATATATTGTGTGTACAAAGGTCAGTACACAACAGACAAAAGCGGTATCCATATAGTAGTGACAGTGACAACAAGGACAAATTGGGTGGAATAGCCAATACCCTGGAAGATAGAGACAACATTCAACAGATCTTGATAGGCTTGAGCTCTGGGTTGAAAACAACAGAATGAAATATAACAGGGATAAGTGCAAGTTCCACATCTGGAAAAAAGAAACCAAATGTACAATTATAAGATGAGAGATGCATGCTTCAATAATGCTACATGCAAGAAATATCTTGGAATTATTGTAGTTCACAAACTGAATATTAGTCAACAGTGTGATGTGACTACGAAACAAGCCAATGCTTTTTAGGCTGCATTAGCAGGTGTATTGTGTCCTGTTCCCATAAAGTACTGGTTCCCTTCTATTTAACACTGCTTAGGCCTTGTTTTGTGTACTATGTCCAGTTCTGGTCACCACACTTAAAAAAGGGTTCAGACAAACTGGAACGTATTCAGAGGAGGGCAACAAGGATGACCATGAGACTAGAAACCAAGCCCTGTAAGGAAAGACTGAAAGAAGTGGACATGCTTAGCCTTAAAAAAAGAAGACTGAGGGAGAGCTATGAAAGCATTCTTCAGGGTAAAAGTAGTCAAACAGAGGAGGATAGAATCTGATTTTAATCATTCTCAAGTGCAGGACATGTAATAATCAGCTCCAGTTGCAGGAAGCCACATTTTGATTGAATATCAGGGGAAATTTCCTATTAGGACAGTACAACAGTCAAAACAGTTATCTCAGGAGGTGGTGAGTGCTCCAATGCTGGGGGCCTTCAGGAGAAAACTGGGCAACCATCTGTCAGATCTGCTTTGATTTGGATTCCTGCATTGAGCGGTGGGTTGGACTCAGTGCCCTGATAGGTCTCTTCCAACTCCATTATTCTATGAGTCTATCAACACTTGAACCAATCACTTTCTTATTCTGGCAACATCCATTGATCCCTTCAGCTACTTTGCCAAAATCTTAATTGACCTCTGGATTAGGGAGTTAATTCTGGCAGTTGTTCTGTAACTTTAAAGCGACCTTTATCATGTATCCCCGTGATTGAGGACAATAAAGAAACAGGGATGACAGCTTGACCCACCAGGGATGACTAATTGGGACACATCCAAATTGTGCCCAGTTCAGAATCCTTTTGGAAGCCTTTCTGTGAAAGCATTATTGGCAAACAAATCTTATTTCTCTTCTACTATTTCATACATTACTGGCTGACAGAAATTTTCAGAGAGAAATAAGAGTCTCGTTACAAACCTTGCAGAGCTTAGATAAATTAGTTTTTACTGTGGTTCCAAGAACATGCCAGTTAGGGGATTCCAAGGGATATACTCCATGAAAAGTAACTTTTCCAAGTTCTTCAGTGTAACCTATCAAATTTCACACATAGTTTCTGCAATCTGTTTCAAGGGCAGTCAGTAGATATGCATTCTCATTCTAACTGACCGCTCAATGTAGCCACCGTATAGAAAGTATCTATTTATTCTACTTGTGTTGTACTTTTGTACAAAGTATAATGGATGTGAGAAGAAGTCATAGTGGCAGTAACACTATAGAGTCTAGGCCCTAGGTTTTTCAAAATGGTTCTGAGAGTTTCCTTGTGCTAAATGAAGTTCCAGACATTACCTCAGTTTACAGGAGTTCCAGATGACCGTGATGGACGACTAGTTGGGACAAATCCATCATCAATTTTGCAGCATTTCTGTGCTCTCTAAACATTCCTTCCAACCTTTTCTTATAATATTAAATATGTTAAGGAAAAAAGACAAAATAGCTGCACATGCCTTTTCAAAAGAAAGTACCAGAAGCACTTGAAGAATAATATGCAGCCCATTTTTGAAGCTCCATGGTATTGAGAGATCACAAAAAAGCAGCACCTGCCTGGGTTTTGTTCCAGATCTGTAGAAAATCCTTCTGTGTGCTACATGGTACAATTAAGGTTTCATTGCTTTTGCACTCCACATATGGTTTATGGCCCCTTTTTTACTGCATTCTTGCTATATTTAAAGTTTGGTTGATGCTAGTATTTTTGGTTGATTAGACAAGTTTGTGGTTGAATCTATCAGATATTTTGGAGTGTTTTTAACTGTTATTTGTAAACATTTTCTTTCCTTGTAAACTGTTTTGAAATTCCTTTCCTGGGTAAATATAGTACAATATTGCAAAAATAGTAAAGAAACAATACGTGATTATTATTGTTCTATCTTTCATGTCTTTTCTAGGGTTATCCAGGACAACAGTATATACAGGGTGGCCAGTATGCCTCCCAGGCTGGACAGTATGCTCCTAATGCACCTCCACCATCTGCTCCATCCCCATCATATCCTGGCCACAGGATGCCCATGCAACAGGGAATGAGCCAGTATCTCTCAGCCTCTGGCACTAGTGGTCCATACTATAAGGTATCCAACTTGCAATGGTAACCATTCCCCAAGCTTCTCCTCTAATGGAAGGGAGGAAGAGAATATCCAAGAGGAGTGAACTCACCCTGAGAGAGATGGAAAATGAGGGCAGAAGGGATGTGCCTTACTTTAACATAAACCAAAAGAACACTTTGTTATTTTTCTTTTTCATTGAAGTTTTAGTATTTTATTAATCTGAGATCCCTAGTTTTTGTTCAGACATATCCTATGAACTTAAGCCTCAACTAAATAACAGGCAGATTTAGAGATGGAAAATGTAAGTTGCTGAGGGATTCTGGGAGTTGTAGATGAAAGAACTCCATAAACATTTCCTTTCTCTGGACAGATTTCTCTAATTATTGAAGAAAAGGGCTCTTCTGCCCTCAGGGTGAAACCATATACCAGTAGTAGAAATATGTTCTGAGGTAGAGTTTGGAAATTTCCTTTTTTGTATTACAACTCCTAGAAGCCCCTGCTGGCTATTCTTGCTGTGAGATTCTATAGTCTTGTCCAAACTGTGGTGAGAAGGCATAGGGTCCAGCTCAATGGCTGGAGCTAAGCAGGTTTAAATATACTTAAGGCCTAAACAGGAGGCTCTGTTAAGTACTCTTGAATTCC
This sequence comes from Pogona vitticeps, assembly GCF_051106095.1. Lineage (NCBI taxonomy): Eukaryota > Metazoa > Chordata > Lepidosauria > Squamata > Agamidae > Pogona > Pogona vitticeps. The sequence continues at coordinate 13,755,034 of NC_135790.1, forward strand.
GTAACACAAGGCAGGTTGTGTATAATGTACCCCACCAGTAGTCAAAGTAAGTATGGAGTAGATAAAAACAAAATCTACCAATATATTTCAGACCATTTTAAATGTCAGTGGCACTTCATCAGGAAAATCTGCAAAAGATGGACATATAACATCACAAACTTAAATGTGTTCCTACAGGCAGTTTCATAACCCTGTGAACCTGTGGTGTATGTTTATTTGTCCCTGTCTTAAATCACATATCAGGAAAACTGTAAAGACAGTTTGAAATGATAGTTTGAGAAAAACACATGAATAATATCTACTATTAAAATATAAGGGCACCATTGCTACTGGGAAGATAAATCCTGTAAAATAGAAGATTTCTTCTGTAGGGCAGTGGTGAAAAATCACAAGTAGGAGAAAGGGTTTTTTGGTTAGGGTTTTTTTCCCCCAAAAAAGGTGGCGCTTAACATTTTGAAAAGATGCATTTCATTAGTCTTAATTAATTTCATAACCTTGAAAGGTTGATTTAACACTACTGATTCCTCTTCATGGTCTCTGTGAATACACACTAATGGGGGTTAATTCGCACTTGCGTGGAGCAGCCTCGGAACTTTCTAGCTCCAGCACATGGTGCCAGGACCTCCCCCATGCTGGCTATAACTTCACCCCTGGCACCAAGTGCCTAAGTTGTTTTTCGACCACCGCTGTTGCAGCTTCATTTGGAACTTAGTGCACTCAGTCAAACAATCAATCTTACCTTTCCCTCTCTTCCTTGCACCTCCCTGGCTTGATTCTGGACCACTGACCTCGCTTTACAACTTTGAGTTATCTGCAAAAAGAAAAAAAAGGTTTAATTATTGTGTTGATTACTTTGAGTTTATGGCCTCACTGGGCCTCTTTAAGAGGTGCAAGGTGTGCTCAAACAAAACTCCCCTCTCCAACGGACATTTCCGTTGCTTATTTTGCCTCAGGGAAGAACATCAGTTGGCCGTGTGCATCTTTTGCAAATACTTTATGAAGCTGGCTCCAATGTCTTAAATCATTTCTTTGGGAAAAATCCCTTTCACCATCTCAAACTGTCTCTATAGATTGCCCCAAAACTCTGTAACCATCTCCGGCAGCTTTGCCCGAGGTTGCAACCCAAAGAGCAGCCAAACCAAAATGATGAAAATGGCAGCCAAACCGAAATCATCCTCAGGCTTGAGGTTGACCGCCGCAGTGTAGACACCATTTCAGTCTTCGACATTGAGTTCGAAGAAGAAGAAGAAAACTCCTAAGCCTGCTAAAGATGCAGAAGTTTCAGCACCACGGCCGGAGATATCCTGGCAACATTAGGTAAGCCTGAGTGTAACCTCGGGGGAGGAGGATGTACCCCTGCAGCTGCCGCCGCCGCCTTCCCCTTCTGTCAGTGATATTCCTGACTGGGGTAACACCTCTCTAGAGGTTCTTCAATTGGCACAGGCAACCTGCGGCCTCGCCATCACAGTTGGCTCCGACTGAGGTTCCTCATAAGAGAACCCATAAATCCTGATACCTGGAGCCACCTGAGCAACCGGACCCATATAGCCAGCAGTTGGAGCCGAGGGGATACCCTGCTCGTTGAGGCCTGTGGCATTGCCTTGACTACTCGCCGGCGTATGAGGCAAAGGACTTTGAACGGGACCTGCCTTTTCATCCAGGACCCTATCAATATGACCCTTGCCCTTGGTATGGACACTACGAATCCTATGCTCAGCCCTTTTTGCTGACTCCACCTCAGTATCGCGGATGGTGCGAGCTGAAGAAGGCTATATTCCCCCGCCTCCTTCTCGACCTCGCAAGAGGCACCTGCCGCCAGCCTCTGCTACCATCGGAGGTGCCAATCAATCTCGGCTGGTGTCTGACCCAGATGTGGGCTGTGCAGGCTATGTTTACCCTGCAGTCAGACCCAAGGCGAGCTTGGCTCAATCCCGAGCTGGAGAAGACTTGTCCCCAGGAACACTAGAGAAGGCACCTTAGTCCCCTTCCAATGATTGGGACTCTGACTCAGGTGTCTGAGGGAGAGGAGGACTCACCAACAAATATTCCTACTCCTGTGTCGGATGTGGCAGACAACGATCCCCCATCTCCATCAGAGGATTATTCCTCCTCCTCACACCTCATTCACCAAATAGCGAAGGTCCTCGAGCTTGATGTCGAGGTGCCTGCAGTCAAGAAATCAGACAGGATATATGAAGACATCACTCAAGAACAGACTCCTCTAGTATGCCTCGTATTCATACCTTCCTTCTCTGAACTCATGAGAGACTCATGGCTTAAACTTTCCACCTCCTATCAGGTTTCGAGGAGGACTGAGAATCTGTATAAGATGTATGGTGCTCATACAGATTGCCTCTTAAACCACCCTCTACCAAATTCTTTTGTTGTTGACAGCACACAAAACAGGGTCCGGAATCATTCTGCTACTTCTCCTTCTGACAAAGAAGGACGCAAGTTGGATATCCTGGGCCGCAGAATGTACTCTCTAGGCTGTTTGGGCCTCAGGGTAGCCAACTATTTGGCTGCCATGGGTGCTTACCACTGCCATTTATGGAATTTGGGACTGCCCGGTCTGGAAATGGCTCCTGAGGATGTTAGAGCCCAGGGCCTCTCATATCATCAGGAGGCCATGAGACTCACAAGACACGGGCGCATTGCCGCCCGCCACACTTTAGAAGCACCTTCCAAGCAGTTGGCCACAGCCATCTCTCTATGCCGTCATGCTTGGCTGCGCTCTGCTGGCATTTCCGAAGACGCCAGGGCACGGATAGAGGACCTGCCATTTGATGGAGCAGGACTTTTCGATGAAAAGACCGATGAGATACTCAACAACCTTCTCAAGCTCCGGAAGACGGCACGGTCCTACTCTGTGGAGCAGTCTCGCCCAAGAGGCGCCTGGAGGCCTTCTTACCAGCCTAGGGAGTATCAAGATCACCAGAGACTGCAGGCTCAAAGTTACCAGCCTGCACCTCCTAGGCAAGTGGGCAGGCAGCTCCCCCTCCAGCAAAAATGCCGACAATACCGCAAAAACAAGCAGTCTCTTTAATGCTTACAGTTTCTCCATTGTTGACCAGTCAGTCCGTTTGGCCCCTTTCTTGCACTCCTGGTATTCCATCACATCTAATTCTTGGCTACGCTATTGATAGTCCCCCCCATCACAGGCCATTTCAGGTCCACCACTCCCCCCCCCTTTGGAAGATGAAATTCAAACCCTGCTGGATAAAGATGCCATTGTTCCTTTGCATCTCCCTGATGTTTCAGTAGGTTTCTATTCAGGTTATTTTACCATCCCCAAGAAGGATGGAGGCCTCCGTCCAATTCTTGATCTTCATGGCCTGAACTCTTTAATTACTTTAATTAATTACTTTAATTTCGTATGGTTTCCCTGGACTCTGTTATCCACATGTTACATCATGGGGATTGGTTCACGGTGATTGACCTCAAGGATGCTTATTTTCACATTAGCATCAGGTTGGATGTCGTGAGTTCAGCCAAAGAAAATCTGGAATCTGAGGGGTTAATTAGAGCGGAGGAAAATGCTGGGCAATCAGAATCGCAGACAACTGAATCACCACCAGATTCTCCTCCACCAGTAGCCAGAGTGAGGGATAAGCTTCGGCAAGGAGTCATGACACGAAGATCAGAGGCTCACATGAATGCTCCCCATAGGAACATCAGGTTGACCAGCCCTGAGTTTTAGCAGAATGAAGTGTTTAAATAACTGTTGCTGCTATAAAGTATGCACCCAGACGCTGGAAGTTTGTGGAAGCAACAAATCAACACTCTGGCTTGCATCCATGCTCCTGCTTATCTTGGACTTTGTTCTCTGGATCCTTGGCTTTGGACTCTGACTTCTGACTACAGTTTGTGTTTTGGCTCTGGCATTTTGGTATCTGCTTTGCATCTTCTGGACTTGTGATATTGGACTGGCTAATTGGACTTTTGCCTGTTGAAACCCCCTGGGAATGTGACATCGGAGCACTGGCGTTTCGTAAGGTTCTCAGTAGGAGGCAAGACCTATGAGTTTAAAGCCCTCCCCTTTGGTTTGTCCATTGCACCCCTGGTGTTCACTAAATGTCTAGCTCCAGTGGTGGCACACTTGCGTCTTTTGGGAGTCACAGTTTACCCATATTTGGATGACAGGCTCCTAGTAGATGAGTCCCAGTCACGAGCTCGTAGACATACAGACTTAACGCTTCCCTCTTGTCAACATTACGACTGAGTCCACCTTGCACCCTACCCAACGTGTAAATTATATAGGAGCTACTTTGGATGCTTCCTTGGGTCAAGCCTTTCTCCCCAAAAATAGAATTTTGAAGATGGAATCTGTATTATGCTCCTTCTCCTCAGGTGCATGGATCCCCGCCCTCAAAGTCCAGCAATTCTGGGGCTGATGGCATCCACCATGGCCATGGTGCAACATGCACAGGTGAAGATGAGGTCTCTTCAGGCCTGGTTCCTGTCACTCTTCTCGATGACTCACGACCACCCGTCCACACTACTGCAGGTTACGCTAGAGCTTGCTGCACAGCTCAACTGTTGTAGACTCCCTTCCAGTTTGCTGGTAGGAAGGCCTTTTGGCTTCTTGACTCCTGTGGTCCAGGTCGTTGCCGATGCCAGCCTGACAGGCTGGGGAGCTCATCTTGGCCGCCACGCAGTTCACAGCTGCTGGTCTTCGATGAAGGCTGGCCTTCATATCAACGAGCGGGAGCTCCTAGCAATTGCCAGAGCATTTTGAACCTTCGAGCCCCTGCTCCAGGGTCGAGTAATCCAAGTGGCGTCAGGCAATACAGTTTATTATATAAACAAACAGGGTGGCACTGACTCTTTACACCTTCTGTTTCACACCATCAACCTCTGGGAATGGTGCTTTGTCCAGTACATATACCCAGTGGCTGTGCATGTAGCAGGCAAAGGGAATTCCTTTGCAGACCATCTAAGCGGGCTACAGTCCTGCTCCCACGAATGGGCTCTGGACAATGCAACCTTTCACCACCCCTGCCGCCAATGGGGAACTCCAGAAGTAGATACCTTTGCGTCCCAAGCCAACAAAAAATGTACCAGGTATTGCTCGTGAGCCAGCGTCAGCCACCAGTCCCTAGTCGACATGGTCTAGAGGGGCGGGGTATAAATTTAATTAATTAATTAATAAATAAATAAATAAATAAATAAATAAATAAATAAATAAATAAATAAATAAATAAATAGGGGACACCTTTCTGATACAATGGTCATCTGGCCTCTTTTACATGTTCCCACCCATTCCCCTTCTCCAAAGGACCGTGATAAGGACACGAACATGCAGACATGATCCTTATAGCCCCGTGGTGGCCTCATCAGCCATGGTTCTCAATTCTACTCTCCAGAGATTTAGAGTACATCAGGCTGAAGATGGTCCCTCACCTACCATCTTGGGACAAAGGATGGATTTTTCATCTGGATCTCAAATCCCTCCATCTGACAGCCTGGAGACTTCCCGACTGTAGCAGATGTGCTAAACCATGTCCGCAAGCCCTCAACTTCTTCAACCTACTCCTATAAATGGAATGTGTTCTGTAGATTTGTGTCAACACACCACTTATCTTTCACCCCAACAGCTCTAGATGCACTTTTTGAATTTCTCCTCCACCTGTTTTGATGAGGGCTTTCATACTCAGCCTTAAAAGTCTACACAATTGCCATTGTAGCCCACCAGCCTCCTTCTTCTCAAGCAGTCATGCTCTTTAGACATCCTACCTTGAAGCATTTCCTGCGAGGGCTGAAAAATATGTGGCCTGCCTCCAAACCCCTAATGCTACAGTGATCACTCCAACAAGTTCTTCAACGACTCATGACGCCTCCCTTTGAACCCTTGGCTTCTACTTCACTTCGCTTGTTGTCCTTCAAGACTGCATTCCTCCTGGCAGTAACCTCAGTGTGGAGGGCTGGAGAACTAGCTGCGTTGAGAGCAGACCCTCCTTTCCTGCAGTTTCACCCAGACAAGTTGACTCGGCATCCAGACCTTACCTTTTTGCCCAGGGTTTCGTCTTCTTTCCACTTGAATCAACCAATTGTGCTTCCTGCTTTCTTTCCCTCACCAACCTCACCACTCAGAAAAGCTCTACACTCCCTTGATGTCAAGCAAGTTGTCTCATATTCACCGCACGGCCACTTTCCGTACATCCCAACGACTCTTTGTCACCTTTGCCAGCCCCTCTATGGGAGCATCAGCTTCCTCTCAGACCATTTCTAGATGGATAGTCCAGACCATCCACCTCGCCTATGATTTAGCTGAGACTCCTCTTCCAGGCCCAATCAGAGCTCACTCTACAAGAGCTGCAGCGTCCTCAATGGCCTTTCTCCATGGAGTAGACATTGCAGGCATCTGCTGAGCTGCCGCAGGGGTCACTCTGTCTACCTTCGTCTCCCATTACCACCTAGATATCCGGGCTGAGGCTGCGGTGAATCGAGCTCTCCTGGCTTCTGCACTTTCATGACATCCCTCCTCTGGGTAAGTGAGCTTGCTAGTCACCCATTAGTGTGCATTCGCAGAAACCATGAAGAAGAAGAGGTTACCTACCTGTAACTCTGGTTCTTTGAGTGGTCATCTGTGAATTCACACTCCCTGCCTGTCCTCCCTACTGTCCCTCACGTGTGTCATTGCCTGCTGTGCAGCAGCGGTCGGTTCCATGGAACTGAGGCACTCGGTGCCGGGAGCGGGGTTATAGCCAGCGTGGGGGAGGTCCTGGCACCATGTGCTCGAGCTAGAAAGTTCTGAGACTGCACCACGCAAGCACGGATTAACCGCATTAGTGTGAATTCACAGATGACCACTCAAAGAACCAGAGTTACAGGTAGGTAACCTCTTTTTCTTATCGGAACTGGAAGTGATAAAAATTGTGCTGATGCTCATTTATTTGTGATAGTGTCTGAGGCAGGACAGGGGAGGACATTTTAACAGGAAAACATTTTATTTGGAGTCAGTTTATTAAACTTATGGCATTGCTTTTCATACTCTTTCCGGTGATTAATTATATTCAAAGATGTTGTACAGCTTTGAATTCTGTTTTGTAAACATATATTTTAGTCACTGGAGAACAATATTACTGATTGAAACTGCTGCATTTTAAAGGAATAATTGTGAATATATATTTAATGTGGTTTATGACATTGCTTCTAACAGCATATTGAAGTTTTATAACAACTTTTATTGTAAGAACCATTATAATCAAAAGTTTCCAAAACACATGCTAACAAATATTTTTATTCATCCTGTTGTTTTTTTATTCTGCATTGTTAACTGGGTTCCCATTTTGTGGACTATACATTTTATTCATTTTATTTATTACGTTTTATCATGTTCTTCCACAAAAAGAAGTGCCCAAGTAAGCTAACAGACTTTGCTAATAATAAATTAAAGGTAAAAGGTAAAGGTTCCCCTTGACAATTTTTGTCCAGTCGTGTCCGACTCTAGGGGGCGGCGCTCATCCCGCTCTTCAAGCCATAGAGCCAGCGTTTGTCCGAAGACAATCTGTCCGTGGTCACATGGCCAGTGTGATTTAGACACGGAACACTGTTTACCTTCCCACCGAGATGGTACCTATTTATCTACTCGCATTTGAATGCTTTCGAACCGCTAGGTTGGCGGGAGCTGGGACGAGCAACGGGCGCTCACTCCGTCGCGTGGATTCGATCTTACAACTGCTTGGTCTTCTGACCCTGCAGCACAGGCTTCTGCGGTTTAGCCCACAGCGCCACCACGTCCCTTAAATTAAATAAATTAAGCAACGATTTAACCACAGTCATCACTGTTTCCTAAAGTTATTATTGAGAAATAAATTTAAATGTCGCAAATAGCACAAATACAGTGGTGCCTCGCTTAACAACGATAACCCGTTCCAGGAAAATCGCCATTAAGCGAAAACATCGTAAAGTGAAAATAAAAACCCCATTGAAACGCATTGAAACCTGTTCAATGTGTTCCAATGGGGTAAAAACTCACCGTCCAGCAAAGATCCTCCATACGGCGGCCATTTTCGCTGCCTGTATAGCAAGGAATCTGTCCCTAAACACAGCGGGGAGCCATTTTAACTACCCGGCAGCCATTTTGAAACTGCCGATCAGCTGTTCTAAAAACATCGTTTTGCGAAGAATCCGTTTCCGAAGCAGGGAACCGATCATAAGGCAAAATTCCCCCATTTAGACCATTGTTTTGCAGTCGCAATTGCGATCGCAAAAAGATCGTCATAAAGCGGATTCATCGTAATGCAGGGCAATCGTTAAGCGAGGCATCACTGTACATAAAGAACCTCAAATTTCCTTGTTTCAAAACCAACAGGTCTCTGGCAAACAGATGCCAACCAGAAGGTATTAAGAGATTACCCACAAGAGATGGATTGTAGGATAATTATAAATAATATAATGCTAGCAGTTTCTTTTCAGTTCTAGTTTAACAGTCACAGAGCTTTGATAAATCATTTTTTAAAACTACATATCCCAGAATTCCCTACCTTGAATGGCTACAGAAGCTGTGGGTCAAAAAACTAAATTTTCAAGTAGTTGACAAAATTACCCTTGTTTAAATTCTCATTCAGCCACAGAGATCACTGAGTGAACTTGGATCACTCATTGTTTCTTAGCCTAACTTACATACATCACAGGCTTGTCATGAGGATGATATTTGAGAGAGAACCATGTATATCACCTTGAGCTCCTTACAGAAATAGATGAGATATAAATATGATAAATGCATGAATATGTGAATGAATTATTAAACTGGCAATTTATTTTCTTGACACTTGGAATAGTTTGGAAATATAGAGTATTCTGATAACAGTTGTCTTTGGACTTACCTTTTCTAGCCGACTGATCAGTTCAATGGTCAAACTGCCAATTTCAATGGAGGCAGCTTCAACAATTATGGACAGACTACTATGAATGGGGTGAGTCCTCTTGTTCATTTCCATCAAGATTTGTCTAATTGTGTAGCAAAGATGTGGAACAATGTCCTTTTCTCTTTTAATGCTATTTCTCACAGAGAATTGCAGTGTGATGTAGTGGAGGGACTTGGGACTCTGGAGAACAGGGTTCAAATCCCCACTTGACCATGGAAACTCACCAGGGAGTAGAACCAGTAAAACCACTCCTTAAACATCTCCCTTACCTTGAAAGCCCTGTTAGGGTCCCTATAAGTTGGTTCTGACTTGACCGCATGGGACACACACATACATACACTATATTTCTCATGGATTGCTTTAGCATTTCCTTGTATTTATTGTTTATTAGTTACCTCTTTATCTTATCTTTCTCCCTCAAAGAGCCGAAGGTGGCATATATGGCTTTTCTTTTGAGCTGTCCTCACAGCTATTTTGTGAGATTAGTAAGGCTGAGAGATGTCATCCAGGTCAATTAGCAAGTTTCAAGGCTCAGTGGGTACTTCCTACATGCTAGCCATCAAGGCAAACAGGATATTCTTTAGTTTCCAAAAATCTAATGATACCCTTGTGAGTTTAGTCTGTCCACAAGATAGATCTATTCTTCTTTTTCTCAGTCTCACATACATAGCCACAGCCCCCCATGCATTTGCTTTTGCTTTCTTTCTGTCACAGAGCTGTCCTCAATTTATTGTTTTTTCTTGCTTTTTTTAAAAAAATGTGAATTCGTAAGAAAATTATATTCCATATAAACAAGACTCTGTTCCCATGTTTCATATTAATTAATCTGGAATTGCTATAATAATTTTGGACAGCTGTTTGTTAACATGGAATACATTCTCCCCTTCCAAAAAAGCATTTATTGAAGAAATAGATTTTAAAAAGTGAACAAGTTGAATGATTTGTGTTTTCTTAACATTCCCTCCATCTGGTCCATTTTTATTGGTTTTCCCTCTTGCTTTCTTAGACAACCAGCAATGTATATTTTCTGTCTTTCCTTACTGTAAAACAGGAGTCACATGTGCCCATTAAACTTAACCATAGTTTAGTATGAAGTATTCAGACTAGAATGGGATATAGTGGGCTCATGCACTCTCCCTCTTTTTTCCTTCTGTTTGTTGTGTCCAGATTGACAAACTGTGTAACATTAACTATGGTTAGTTTCAAACCAGGCAAATTCACACCATAGTTACTGAAGCTGGGTTGTCTAAGCTAACCATACTGTACTTAAAATCAGTGTTTAGAGAGGTTATTTGCTTGAACTTAACGAGCTCCAAAATCACTAAACATAACAAGCACGCTGGAGCCTCTTTTGTCTCAGGCCTCCAAGAGTGCTCACTCCTCTTCTCAAGTAGCTGCCATATATTGAATTTCAATATTGAATTTCAATATCAATTACTCAGAGAGACCAGCGTTACTTTAAAACTTAAACTTGTTTATTTGATCAGTAAAATATAATAAGTAAATCACCAGTTGATAATCAATTTCTCTCACTCACTGAACTCACTAACACACAGCTTCTAACTCTCACTGACTTTCTGGCACCCTGTCTCTCAGACTCACAGAACTCTCTCTCACATACTCCATACACTCCTTTATATCCCAGCCCCTCCCCCTTTTGCACCACCTTCCATTCCCTCATTGGCTCCTTTTCCACTGCTCAGCTGTGACGGACAGGTGAGGGCAGGGCTGAACCTTACAGTTTGAAACCAGGCAAAATCACACCATAGTTACTGAAGCTGGGTTGTCTAAGCTAACCATACTGTACTTAAAATCAGTGTTTGGAGAGGTTATTTGTTTGAACTTAAATTCCAGGATGTGCTGGCCAGGCTGGCTGAGGGAATCTGGGATTTTCAGTCCAAGCACATGCCTCTTCAAACTGTAGTTAAAAATAATAATTGTTCCAGGTTATAACTTTCAAGCTAATCGAAGTTTCCGGTGTTCCTTAGAGCCGTTTGAGAGACAAGATGCTAAAGGGAAGTGTTCAATCTTGAGACTCACTACAGTTCATTCTGGCTCATGCAACATATGACACTGAGTTACGGCTGAGTGTGATGTGCAAATGCAGCTGTTCTCTCCATGTGTATTAAATCTAGTGCTCTCAGCTTGCATCCAACTGTGCAAAACTAGTGTAATGTGTTGGTTGTCCTTTCAGCCTGGAAGATCCATGCCTGGTTACCCTAGCTCCCCTCTTCCTGGCAATCCCACACCTCCAATGACACCTGGAAGTAACATCCCCCCATACATGTCCCCAGGGCAAGATGTGAAGTCACCCTTCCTTCCAGACATCAAGCCAAACATGAATTCTTTGCATCCCTCCGCTTCTGGTAAGTGATACGTCTTTATCAGGTCCTCCTCTGTACTGAGAAGGAGTGTGGGTCCCTTCAAGCTCCATGGTTCTATGATCAAGGGGCTTTAGAGTTTGGCTGAAATGCATATGTGTGTACACACACACACAGACGAGAGAGAGAGAGAGGGCCATGGACTCTGTGAATATATGCATCTTCAGCCAGACCTGGAAAGCTAAGGGGCAAACTTAAGGAGGAACTTTCACAGGGCTTTGAATGCACCCTTGATTTTTCTCTTTCTGGATGAATACTGGATGAGTACTTCCTTTTCATCCCGGTAGTCTATTTGACCTAAGGAAGTTACAAGTGTAGCTATTAAATTAAAAGAGACCGTAAGTCAATTTTGTATTTGAAAACCTCACTTCTCAGAAACCAGGCCATGCTGACTAGGAGGTTCTGTGTGATATAGTCCTGTGGTTCTCAACCTTGGGTTATTCAGGTGTTCTTGGACTACAACTCCCAGAAACCTTGGCCAGCACAACAGGTGGTGAAAGCTTCTGAGAGTTGCACTCCAAGAACTCCTGAATGACCCAAGGTTGAGAACCACTGATATAGTCCAAACAAGTTATTTTTCCAAACTCTTTCAAATATTTCAATATCTTCCCTACATTGTGTTCTAGCTCCCAAATTCCAAATGCCCCGCGTACAACATTCATTGTACAACTTTGAAAACTAACGTCCCACAAAAAGTCATTCTGAGCACTTGTTGAGCACTCTGTTCCTCAGGATGGTTCCGAGTTCTAGCCTGAGATAACTGCCTTATTAAAGGAATTTCTGTCTGTGTTGTTACTGGGTGATAGTGGATGAGAAACAGGAGAGACCCTTTTAATGTATTTCTGTTTTTTGTTCCTGTGAAGGAAAATGTTACCCATCTGTTCCAAGACTCTAGTGGAGTGTTACGTTTTGTTTACAGTTTTCATCAGCCCCATCCAACAAGGGTCAGGGTCAGGGATGGTAGGAATTATAATGCAAAACATTGAGGCATTCCAGGTGGTTCCTATCTGTTTCACTTTGTCACTCCATCCCTATGCCTTCTTTTTATTTTCCCAACAGTCAGTCACCATTCCATAGTACAGGGGTCAGGGAACTTTTTTACCTTTTATCCCCCCCCCAAAAAAAAAATTATATACGCCGACATTATCCCCTTGATTCGAAAGGAAGGAAATCATACATTATTTGAATTAAAAATATTATTGACTCTACACAGGCTGTGTACCGAACTAGCAGGATGCGCCAAATTTGATAAAGATGTGCACTCGTGGCGCAGTGGTTAAAACGCTGTACTGCAGCTAAAACTGTGCTCACGACCTGGGGTTCAAATCCCAGGTAGCCGGCTCAAGGTTGACTCAGCCTTCCATCCTTCCGAGGTCGGTAAAATGAGTACCCAGCTTGCTGGGGGGGGGGGCAATGTGTAGCCTGTATAATTAAAAAAATTGTAAACCGCCCGGAGAGTGCTTGTAGCGCTATGGGGCGGTATATAAGTCCAATAAATAAATAAATAAATAAATAAATAAAATATTTTTGCTAGAACATATTGCACTCCAGCCATGGTGTGGTATAGAGAGTAGTAAGGTATCCAACGTTCCTAGCAAGTTGCATTAAATTTTTGCTAGCTCGCAGAGGATTTAATCATCACCAGAGTGGTGTTAGCAATGACATGCTTGGTAGAGACAGCCAACGCAGAATTGGGGGGGGGGCTTTCCCTACCACTTTAATCATTCTATATGTGGTGTGCAAAAAGGGTAAAGGTCATTTCACCCACCCTGGTGCCACAGCCCAAATCAAAGGACCAGTGTGCTTTTTTATCATTATCAATGGAAAACTCAGCAGTGGCCAGAGGATTGGAAAAGATCAGTCTACATCCCAATCCCAAGTCTGCTCATTACCCCCAGAATTTTCACTTTTACCCAATTTGGGGTAATTTACGCCTGTTCTCCGACCTATGCCATAGTATGTAAGTACATTCAGTCCCCAGTATATTGTTTTTTGGTCACACCACCAGCACATAATCACCTTTAAAGGTTCCCCCCCCTCCTTTTTGATGTATGGTGGGTCTGGCTGCAATATGCCTGCTTATCTTCTCTCTCCCCCCCCCCCCCCCCGGACATTGTGCTCTGTCTACAGATAGATTTCCACTCAGGGAATTATGTTTGCTGTTAGAGACGGGCATGAACCACTGGTTTAGCAGTTTGTACCAGTTCATTTTTTGTCCGAGCAAGTGTTTGGCGCTTCCTGGCTCCACCTCCTCCGGTGGGCGCCCACTCAGAGGCAGCTCCCAAATGCCTTTCGGGGGAGGCTGGGAAGTGCCGAACAGCTGTTCAGACAAAAAAAAAACACAACCCCCCTGATTGACAGTTCATACCCACCTCTATTTTCTATTAATATATATACCAATTTGAATTGGTGCCCTCAGGATGTTTGGGGCTTCAGTTCCCATCAGTAGGGTCAGTCTTTATGAATGCTGGGAGTTCTAATCCTGCCTGAAGGACACCAAGTTGACTGGGTCAAGCTCTGGGCCAGATAGAAAAGGCATTGTTCTGGATTTTTGACCACAGAATTTTGATAGCTGGAGGACTCTTTGGCAGTTAAAAAGTGACAGTTGGATACTGTCAGGTGCAGAGCGGGGGAGAACGAGAGATCTCCATTAAGTTTAAATAGCAGCAGATTGTGCACAGCCAGTTCCTACTGCAAATGCTTGGAAAATACCACATTGTGAAGGAGAAAAAAAGGAGATAAGATTCCCTGTTTCATGTAGAAAGCTGGGCTTCAAGCTTGGCCAGTTTTTCATAGGCCTGTTGTCTCAGTCCACCCATCAGCCCCTTGTTGGTAGCACACCCCATTCCCTTCTTATGTGACCTGTTGCCAAATCAAGCTGGCCCTTACACCTGGTTTACACCACCATGCTGCCATCTGTCTCCTGTAGCTTTCACCCTTTCACCAGTCTGCCCTCTTGTCTCACTCTGTCAGGGAACCCTTGTGATGAGTTGCGCTTGACGTTCCCTGTACGGGATGGAGTGGTGTTAGAGCCCTTTCGCCTCCAGCACAACTTGGCCGTCAGTAACCATGTCTTCCAGCTCAGGGATTCTGTTTACAAGACTCTGATGCTCAGGTGAGTTCTTCTATACCTGTGGCACTGTGCTTCCTCTGTATGAACCTTAACTGAAAACAAAATGCAGCTCCCTCCCACCTGCAACTAGCATCCTTTGCCTCTATAGTTCCAAGCATCAGCATTGAAATGTGATCAGCGGCTATAACTCAGCTGTCTGAAACCACTTGTCCTCAAGATGTGCTAGATGGCAAATCCTGTCATCCTCAGCCTTGCTTGCCAGTGTAGGACTACACATCAGAAGGCTGCTGATTAGAAAAAAGATGCAGAGCAAGGCTGTGAGCTTTGTGAATGGTGATGAAAGCAGAATCTGTGGCTGATGTGGGCAACCCAGGTGTTGCTGGGCTGCAACTCTTATCAGGATTTACTAGTGCAGTCCAGAAGTGTATGGAGAATCACCAGTTGTCCAACTCTTATATACTGGGAACAGACAACACAGCTGTTTCTAAGCCTGTGTTGGATCAGGGAAAGCTACTGGATGTAACACAGAAAGCACTGAATAGCTTCAGTTCCTTCTTTGTAGCCATCACACTTGCTAAGATCATGTAGAGTCCTTTTCAATGTACTGACCATTTACTCAGAGGCATATGTATCCAGAGCATGTAGAGAGATATTAATGGAAACTGTTCCATATATTTACAGTAACTCTTTCGGCTGGATGTTTTCCATAGTGTGTGTGTGTGTGTGTGTGTGTGTGTGTGTGTGTTTGTGTGTTTGTGTGCGTGTGCGTGTGCGCACCAGAAAAAGAGAGAGATTTAACAAGTCATCATCTGATCTGAGTTTCCAGGACAGGTCTGGTGATAAGCTAAAATAAATGGGCAACTTTCACTTTGTGAGAAACAGAAATATTAAAGCCCTGTATGGAGAAAGGGAAAACAGAACTGAGAGTAGAAAGAAGAAATGGGGGTCTCTTAGACATTGTTTTTGTAATTGAAAACCATGGAATTTAAAAAAAAATACCAGGGAGAAGAGAAGAGACAATATTGATCAGTAACTGACTGCTTCTACTTTGGCTGAAGCTATACATGTGTATTTGGATTGTATCTTTCTAGTATTTCAACAATAATCACTACAGGTTGCAATTAAGGATGGACAAGAATTTCTTTTCTCTACAAACTTTTCCATTTCATTACCTTCCAAAACTTACTGTGAAACAAAGCATAGCTTAATTTTGAAATCTGCTCATTTCTGAGGCTTGCTGTATATTTTTAGAGAGTTATAATATACACAAAAAGCATGCATAATTTGAAAAACTGCAAACAGCTACACCTATGTGCAGTTGAAACATTATGCAAACATACTTTGTTTGATAGAAAAAATGCCTGCTAGGAAAAATGAGTACCAAAATATGTAGAAATGTCCATATGGAAGAAAAGTCTGATGACCTGAGCAGAAGAATAGGCCAAATGACATAGGGCAAGAGCACCAATGAGATTATGAAAAACAACAAAAACAAAACTGACAAGACTTTGAAATATTTGAGTGTGAGTTCCCACAACTTGCACTTAATCACGGAGACCCAGACTCAACTAGCATTTGGCAGTGTCAGGATCAAATGTCTTTATAGCAGTTCCTCAGCCTTTGGCCTCTTGATTTGGATGAATCACTTTCTGAGACTTTCCTGCTTTGAAAAGTTGCATGGCCTTTTTAAAACAGGGACTAGAGAACGTTTGGGCTTCTCTGGCCAATACTCTTGATCCATTTTGCCCTTCTCAGGGTGAACTTCAGGAATTGTGTTGTGGTGATTTTAAAAAGGAAATGAAATTATTTCTCCATTCTTTCTAGGCCTGACTTGGAGTTGCAGTTTAAATGCTACCACCACGAGGACCGGCAAATGAACACCAACTGGCCAGCGTCAGTCCAAGTCAGTGTGAATGCCACACCTCTGACCATTGAACGGGGAGATAACAAGACATCCCATAAGCCCCTCTACCTAAAGCAAGTGTGCCAGCCTGGCAGAAATACTATCCAGATCACAGTCACTGCTTGCTGTTGCGTAAGTTCCTCCTTGGTTTCTAAGTGGTTGGGAGAGAGCCTTTGCATCCCCAGTTGCAAGAGCCCACTTTTGTTCTACTACAGACAAAGCCTTGATTTAGGTATTCCTTGCAACTGTGCAACTTGTGTTCATTCATCTTTAAATTCTTTCCAAATTTTTCCAAGCACCATTGTGCTTTGCCATGTGTTGTTCAAAGGAAGAAGCAAAACTCCTTTGCTCATCACTGGTGTGAATGCTGTACCAAAATTGAGCACTGACATAAGTCCAATGTATTCTCGAAGGCTTTCACAGTGGGGATCCGATAGTTGTTGCAGATTTTTTCAGGCTATTTGGCCATGTTCTGGAGGTTTTTCTTCCTAGCGTTTCACCAGTCTCTGTGGCCAGCATCTTCAGAGGACAGGAGATAGAACTCTGTCTGTGTTCTAACTCCTGTCCTCTGAAGATGCCGGCCACAGAGACTGGCAGAATGTTAGGAAGAAAAACCTCCAGAACACGGCCAAACAGCCTGAAAAACCTACAACAACCATAAGTCTAATGACTTGCTTTCGATCTAAATTTTTCATATAGCCTAGGGCCTGGACAAATATGTTTTAGAAAACAGTGTTGTGTGTAACTTGTTCCTTTAACAGTAATGAAAACATAAGGAAGATGGTAATTTTGTAATAGTGTAGTGGTGACTTAAGAAAGGAAATGATGATATTTGAGTCAATGGAACTTATGGATGAGTTGACTTAACAAATCCCCATGATTTTCATCAGTGCAACTTACTACACGAAACAACAGGATTTTAAACTGAAAATATTGTTACTGGTTTCATGAAACAAAATGAATGCATTACTTTTTTCATGTTATGTTTTGGGGGCAAAAATGCTTGGGGGGGCATTTAGTGCTTTTTAAAAAATGTATGACATCTTCATAGTTCTCCATTGAAATTTTTGCCAAAATAGCATTAAAAAGTAATGAATTAAATTAACCTGTGTAAGCTTAGTGGCAATGAGTTAATTCTGAGGAGATTAAATGATGAGTTGCTTTTGAAAAGTAAGTTTTAAAGCTCTGATATAACTTCTTATTTTCTATAGTATGTTTTTTACCTGGTTTCCATGAGAGAGCAGCAGGTGAGGTGCTGTTCAGAACACTAGCTCTCCTGCCTTTTAGCAACAGAAAACCCAGCTTCTCAGATTTACTTTCTTCTCCTGTCATGTACTTCCCTTAGTTCATTCTGAATTGCCTACCTGTCCGTTTCATAGGATGGCCACAGTTTGTAGTACTATGGGAAAAGAAGGGAGAGTCTTGCCTCTCGAGCTTTCTCCAATCTAACAACCTGTATCTCCATGATGGCTTGGAATAAAGAGAGTTGCAGAATGTTCGTCTTGTTTGCATGATGTCTGTGTGTCATGGACTCTTTCTCGGTTCAGATCACCTCTTTCTTTTCTTCTTTCCAGTCTCACCTCTTTGTTCTGCAGCTGGTTCATAGGCCTTCTGTGCGGTCCGTTTTGCAGGGTTTGATAAAAAAGCGTCTGCTGCCGGCCGAACATTGCATCACCAAAAGTGAGTATGTGCTCATCTCCTTGCCTGCCTGCCTGCCTGCCTGTGCGCATTGTGATGGGCTCCAGAGAGCCAGGATTCTTCTTTGTGATTCTTCCAGAGATAACAGGGCCATAGTTAGAAGTGGACAGAGCAATCACAAAATGCTAAGAACAGAAATATTCTGCTACTGTTATGAGAACAGAATATCTGCTTTTTTCAGTACCTGTTGAACCCTGTTGGGAAAATTTGGGAGGGACCCATAACTAGCAAATTAAAAAATTAGATGTAAATGTAAAGCATATCCTCAACATCCCAGAATATAGTGCCACCATTTTGTCCCATGGATTAATGTAAAATACCATCAACAGAAAGTGTGGTGAATATATTGAACATGTTGAGATAGGCAAACTACAGTCTGCAGACTTTATGTGTTCCTAGTGATTCACACCATCAGACAACTCCCCTGCCCCCTACTTAACCAGAAGTGGTTGTTAAGGTATATCTTGATTCAATGTCTGCAATTATTTTGAATTTTCAGTGGTGATCAGGCCTCAAAATGAGCCCTTGGATTTACCCCTGGAGTCTCTAAACATACCCTAGTATATGTTCTTTTCCTGTCTGCTTTTCATATCTTGCCCATACTTCTCTCCTACTTCAACCATACCATCAGAGTGTCTTTGTTAGAAAAATGACTGTACCAGTGTCCTGCTGCTGTGACTGAGTGCTGCTTGTTTGTTACATTTCTGCTGCACTTTTCTTGCTGTGAAATCAAAGGCAATGTAGAGAGCTCTTAACTTATCCTCACAACTAACCTGTAGAGTAGGTTAATATGACTGACCCAAGATTGCCCAATGAACTTTATGTCTCAGTGGAGATTTGAACCAAGGACTCCAGTCCAATTTTCTGGCCACTCAACTATACTGGCTTTCTTATCTGTCATTCAGGTGGCATGGCTGGCATTATACCAATTTTGCAGGGCCTCCACAGAATCTATACTCTTACACTACATATCTACATTTTATTAAAATGGTTGTGTTTTATTTTTACTTTTTAATTCTTAACCTCTCTTGAAACCCAAATCAGGACCTCAAGTTGGCATCTATTAAAATAACATGGAACCAAATAATCAACATTTCAAAATGAAAGAACAAGCTTATAAGAACTTATTTATTTATTTATTGGATTTCTATCCTGCCCATCTAGACCAAAGGTCTACTCTGGTCGGTTTTGCAAATTTAAAAACAATAAAACAAAAACCAACTAAGAGCTGGTTTCAGTTTGTTTCACTGGCCAAGATAGGCATGTTACTTAAATACAATTCAGCAAGGTACAGATAACTTTGTAACTGCCTTCAGCAGTTTGTGATACAAGTGTGAGTTTACATTAGTTACTTTTAATTTTTTTTCATACATGTGTTTGTTCTTTTGTCCCCACTACTCTGCCTTTTTCATTTTGCCCTTTCCCTTTTCCTCCTTGTTCTTGTTATTTTTCCAAAAAAGGAGCCCCACAACAAACAATAAAAACAGTTAATAGTGATGGCAACAGTGACAACAACTATAAATACCCCCCCAAAAAAAGAACTAGGTTTAACATGCAAGCAAATGTAAAATAACAAAAGCAAAGTGTTCTTTGAGGTGCAAATTGTATTTGGAGGGTGCCAACCATGAAAAAGCCCTACTTTTGGTTTTCCAGTTTGATGGTAGTGGAATTTATGTGTGGAACTGAACAATTTTGGGGATTTGTTCCTTTAGGAGTAGACGGATCTCTTATTTGCCTGTGGCTGTGTGTTTAAAGGAGAAGTATGTTGAGAGAAGAAAAACACAGCCACTCAGACTGGCCAAGCCAAAACATTTAGACTCTTGTTATCAGCCTTGACTGGCAGCAGCTCACTAAGAGCACAGAAAGTCATCTTATATTAAGGCAAGCTGTTTGTCCACTGAGCCTGGCATTGGAGTTCAGTGATATCTGGATGGCTACCAGTTCCCCAAGCTTGGTTTCAACCAGTGGTTTCCAAACTGTGCCAATCTGGCTGGAGAATCTGGAAATGGTAATCTAAAAAATTCTGGGACCCAAAGTTAGAAATCACTGCTGAAAACTGTAGTCTAGCATTAAGAGGGTAGGCTGCACCATGTCAGGCTCGTATACTTCTCCTGTCCCTGCTTATTTGCCTGCCATTTCTGTTATGTAGAAATGTATGACACAAATGGAGTAGTGACATCAGTTAATGAGAACATTTTCACAAGTTGGGTTAGAACCCAGGAAGCAATGATCTGAGCACTAGAAAGGAATGCAAGAGATCCATACTACATGGGTAGTGTGATGGGGACGGAAGAACTGAGAAATACTACCGTTCAGAGGAGGCCTTGTGATCTAGAAAGTGAGAAATCCATTAGTCTTTAGTTTCTCTCTGCCTGCTAACAAACAAACTTGCTGTTTGCAACACTGTCATTTCCCTTCTCACTTCCTAGTCAAGCGAAACTTCAGCAGTGGCACGATCCCTGGGACTCCAGGTCCAAACGGGGAAGATGGGGTAGAGCAGACAGCCATCAAAGTGTCCCTGAAGTGTCCCATCACTTTTAGGAGAATCCAGCTTCCAGCAAGGGGTCATGACTGTCGGCACATACAGGTGAGCTTCTGGCCTTAACCTCATGTCCTGTGTCTCTCCAGAGGTGGAATGACAGTCATATAACATTAAGTCATGCTGTTTGTTTCCTCTTCTCTGCTGCCTCTTATCTCCTATCCAAAAGTAGAACTGCACCATATCTCAGCCTTCCCCCAACTGGTGCCTTCCAGAGTCATTGGATTATGACTCCCATTCTCCCAGAGCAAACATATGGTGGGACTTGCAGTCCAGCAGCTTGGGGAAGATTCTTATATCAGCAGGCAATTTTCATTACTTAAATTATTAATGATTTAGTGACTTTCTTTCATAGTTGTTGCTAATCTAGATCACTACCTGTGACTGAGCTCTTTGGAAGCAAGCTGCAAATTTGGATGCCTCCTCTCTTCAACTGTGTTTTCCATGTTTTTCTACTCAGTGCTTCGATCTGGAGTCTTACCTCCAGTTGAACTGTGAAAGAGGGACGTGGAGATGTCCTGTTTGCAAGTGAGTATCCATGGTTAGGGCCCTGGTCTTTGCAGAAGGATGTGGAGTTTATTAAATGCAAGAATGGCGCATGTAGTCAAGGGAGTAGCACATGAATTTAAGAAAACAAATCACACTACCCATAGTTTGTCTAATCTGTCCTACTGTTTCTTAGTGGCCAACAGGATGCTAGTGGAGTGCTCACATTGTGGGTCGTTGGCCTGCTCTAAACCTGCCATTTTATTTGCAATAGAAAAAATTACACTGGCCACAGAACTAGAATGCTGGTACCTCCAGATATTCTTCCTTTGTGTGGCCATTCCAAGAAATTCCTGGCTTGTGTGGCTGATAATTTTCTTCTACAAAGAAGTGGCAACATAAACTAGAGGACTAGCTATCCTTGACTTGATTCTAACCAATAGAGAGGACTTGGTAGAAGAAGTGGCAGTAATGGGAACTCTGGGGGAAGGTGAGCCTATTCTACTTGAGTTGTTGATTTCAAAGGAAATCGAAGCAGAGTGTAGCCACATACATATGCCTGATTTTTAAAAAGCCAATAAGTAAGGACCCGTGGCAGGAGGTTCTGACAAGAAAAGGAATACAAGAAGGGTAGGAAAAGGGAAAAAAGCAAATTCAAAAAGCACAACTACAAACAATACCAAGAAGAAGAGTATGTGGGTGCCAAAAAGGCCAGTGTGACTTCCCAAAAAGGTCAGAGAGGGTCTGAAAACAAAAAAGGACACATAAAGAAAGCAGAGACAAGGCCAGGCCACAAAAGAAGAGTACAGAAAAGTAACAAGGAATTGTAGGGATGGCATTCGGAGAGCAAAAGCTAAGAATGAACTAAGGTTGCTAAAAGCAACAAAAAAGCTTTATTCAGGCACATGCATAGCAAAAGAAAAAGAAAAAGCAGCTCAGCTGCTCAATAGAGATGGAAAAATGATAACAGAAGACAAAAAAGGACAGAAGTAAACAATTCATATTTTAGCTCAGCTTTTTCCCAAAGGACAGACTATGGCCTGCTAGACAGATGTGAAGTCCGTGGAAGGGACAGGATTACAGGTGGAGATAGATAAACAAATAGTCAAGGAATACCTTACCACCTTCGAGATCCCCAGAGCAGGATGAACTGCAACCAAGAGTACTGAAAGAATTGACTGAATAACTCTCAGAACTGCTGCCCATTATTTTCTTGAAATCATGGGAAATGGGTGAGGTGCCAGAGGATTGGAGGAAGGCTAATATTATTCCTATTTTGAAAAAGCACAAAAAGGAGGAACCTGGGAACTACAGGCCATTCAGCCTGATGTCAATCACAGGGAAAATCCTGGAGCAAATTATTAAATTGTCTCATCTAGAAAACAGTGCAGTAAAAACTAGACGCCAACACAGATTTGTCAAGAACAAATCCTGTCAGACTAATCTGATCTCATTTTTTGATTGGATAACTTCCTTGATAAAGGGAATGCTATGGACGTAGTGTATCCTGACTACAGCAAAGCTTTTGACAAGGTGCCTCATGACAATCCTGATGAGCAAGCTAACTAGATGTGGGCTGGATAGACCAAGTGTCAGGTGGATACACAATGGGCTACAAAATCGTACTCAGAGGGTGATGATTAATGGCTCCTTCTCCAATTGGGAGGAGGTAACAAGTGGTGTACTCCAGGGATCAGTCTTGGGCCCAGTGCTCTTCTTGGTGTTTATTAATGACCTGTATCAGGGGATGCTAATTACATTTGTGGATGACAGAAAATTGGGTGGGATAGCTAATATCTTGGAAGATAAACAAAATTCAAAATGATCTAGATAGGCTAGAGCACTGGGCTGAAAACAACAGAATGAAATTTAACAGGGATAAATGCAAGGTAGCATGCCTAGAAAATAAAGACCAAACACACAGTTACAGTGGACCCTCGATTTACAGACGGCTCGACTTACAGACTTTTCAAGTTACAGACTTCTCTGGCTGCAAAATTTAGATTTGACTTGCAGCCAGAAAATCGACTTACAGACCAGAAAAAAACCAAAATGGAACAAAAATAGAATAAAAATTGCCAGTTGTGGGATTAATCAGTTTTCAATGCATTGTACGTCAATGGAGATTCGACCTACAGACTTTTCGACTTACAACCACCGTTCCAATACGGATTAATTCCTTAAGTAGAGGGTCCACTGTACAAGATGGGGGATACCTGGCTCGTAGCAATACTGTACTACGAGTGAGAAGGATCTTTGAGTCGTTGTAGATCACAAGCTGAATATGAGCCAACTGTGTGATGTGGCTACAAAAAAGGCTAATTCTATTTTAGGCTGCAGTAACAGAAGTATTTTTTCCAAAGCCCCCAAGGTGCTAGTTTCCCTCTATTCAGCACTGGTTAGGCCTCACCTTGAGATTGTGTCCAGCTCTGGACATCACACTTCAGGGAGGATGCTGACAATTGGAACAAGTTCAGACGAGGGCATGGGAATGATCAGGAAACTGGAAACCAAGCCTTATGAGGAAAGACTGACTGAAAGAACTGGGCCTTGAGAAAAGAAGACTGAGGGGAGAGCTGACAGTTCTCAATCATCCCAGAGTGCAGGGCACGCAATAGTGGACTCAAAGGAATACAGATTTTGCTTGAATATCAGGAAAAATGTCCTAACTCTTAAAGCAGTACATCAGTGAAACCAATTACATCTAGAGATGGTGAGTACTCCAACACTGAAGGCATTCAAGAGGAATTTAAACCTCCTGGCAGATCTGCTTTAATTTGTATTCCTGTATGGAGCGAGGGGTCAGACTCAATGGTGTTATAAACCCCTTCCAACTTCATGATTCTATGATTCTATGAAGTTGAATGTTGTCAGAAACATGGAACAATGTGTATTCAATGAGCCTGTTTAATTTCTCTCCCCCCCCCCTTTGCTTTCTTTTCAGTAAAACAGCTTTATTGGAGGGACTTGAAGTGGATCAGTACATGTTGGGGATTCTTATCTATATCCAAAAGTAAGTCGAGTAATTTCCCTTTCTGTTTACTAATGTGCAAAAAATAACTATTTCGGGTAGAGTGGATGTTAGTACCAGAGGGCAGAGAGGTTATCTGCCCCACCCCAGTAGCCTACTATCCTTTCCTCTGTTAAAACCATGAAGTATAATATACTGAGATATGAGAAGAGTGAGGAGACCCCATGGAACCCATTTTGTAGAATATTATAAAAGTTTTAAAAACATTTTAGTACCAAAACTTAATATAATAATGGAAGGAGAAAAATATTCCTTCTTCCTGGAGATATTCAATGATTGTTTTAATATTAAAACCTAATAAAAACCCTATGGATATGGAAACTTATAGAGCTATTCTATTAAAACATTTCAGCAGTATTGGCTAAAAGGATTAATAGCTTTATTGTCAAATATATAAAGACTGATCAAAATGGATTTATAAAACGAAGGCCAATGACAAATGTAACAAGAAGTATATATAATATAATGTGTAATGCATTTGATAGCCAAAAATAAAAATAAAGCAGGAATAATGGCACTAGATATTTTAGCCAACACTAAAAAGGCTAGTAGAAAAGCTTGGATTCAGTATACAGTTTAGAGGCATAGTAGAAGTATATTCTGAACATTTTGCCACATTATTAATTATTGGTGGAGAAACTGGGCAAATTTCTCTAGGCTGGGGTAAGTGGCAAGGATGTCCTCTTTCTCTAATTCTAATTGATTTGGTTATACGTAGAACTCTTGGTGAATGCTATTAGGGAAGTTGAGCTAATACAGGGCATAGGCCAAAAAGATATGTCTAAGATTAATTTATTTGCTGCACTACATTGCTAACAATAGATGATCTACATAGAGCTATAGATAATATAAAAGCACATTTTGTATTACTTGGGAAATCTACTGGCTTACAAATTAAAAGAATTCTAAAGAATTCTAAAGAAAAAATAAGGGAATTGTTAAAAGGTGAGAAGAGAACATGGATTAATGTGATACAGCTAGATAATTGGATGAAATAAAGGGGAAAGCATAATGGTAAATGCTGAGAGATAATGAAGTTTGAGGAAATTATAATTCAAGGAGAGAGAAAAAGAACAGACTACGAGAGGGATGGTGGCTAAGATAAGGCATTGTTAGGGGTTAGAAAATTACCAAGAAGCTCTTAAAATAATATAGAAAACATACTTGGTTAAGAAAAAAAGTACCAACATGTGGAATAGTTTATGGAGAAGGAGATCTGGAAGTTTAATCATGGCAACTGGACGTCTTCCTTATTAAGCTGAAGCGTTTCGCTACTCATCCAAGTACAGTGGTGCCCCGCTAGACAATGACCTTGCAAAATGACGAATCCACATGACGATGAGGTTTTGCGATTGCTATAGCGATTCGCAAAACAGTGATTCCAGTGGGCGATTTTTGCTGGATGATGTTTGGGTCCCTGCTTCGCAAACCGTTTCTCGCAAGACAATGATTTTGACACAGATCAGCGCTTCGCAAAACGGGTGTTTTCGGGACCGATGATTCACAGGACAGCCATTTTAACAGCTGATTGGTGCTTTGCAAAATGGCTTCCCTATGGGTGATCTTCCCAAAACGACGACGATTTTTCCCCATTGGAACACATTAAACGCATTTGGCTAACTAGTTAGTACAGTAATGCTTGTAAGGTGTTCGAGAAGTGAAGTAAGAAAGCTTTGAAAAATTGTTGATTAGGACTAGAATTCCCAGAATCCCTGAGCCAGCAAGAATAGTGCCCATGCTGGCTGAGGGATTCTTGGAATCAAAGTCCAAAGAAATAGGACTATCCCAAGCTCTTATAAGGAATGGGAAATTGTTCCTATTGTAGAATGGGTATTAGAAAGAATTTCCTTACAAACTAGAGCAACATCTTCTTCATCCTCAATAATTCAACATCGTTAATCTCTGAAGCCAAACCTCAACTGAGCAGCTACCTCATTCTGAACCAACCATTCTACCTCATAGACTTTGGCCCACAAAATCTCCAGTCATACCCCCCAGAAGCCTCCAGCAAATGCAGCTGGCCATTTCAGGTCATTCTTGCTTCTGATCGTTCTGAAAAAAGAACTCCTGAGCCTAAAATAGTCCCAGTGACACCTGCTTAAGGCTTCTGCAGATGCAGCTGGCTAACCTGAAGTCCAAAATCAGGATTCAGGGACATGACCTGCAAAAGAAGCATTGGAGGCCACTTGCAGCCTATAGACTGTGCTTAGCCCAACCTTGATTTAGAAAATAGGCACTTTTCAAGAAGTTTTCAGGGTTCCTCTATTCCTTTTTCCACCCTTTCCTTAGATCAATATATTTAGTTTTTTTTCCAGCTGCAGAGTTTCTGGTGCCTTTTTAGTGTCAAACTCTGTTTGGTGTAGGCAGGTCTTCCTTGACCTAAAACCTAGAACAAACCCAGCTAGTGTGCAAAACGTCTCTTCTGCCATGTGAGGGCCTCATGTTCCCATGTTTTCACTATCAAGAAGAAGAAGAGGACAAACCTGCTGGGCACTCGAGGCAGTGATTTTCTGGCCTTGGTGTTTAATTTACTGCATTATCTCCCCCCAGCCTCCAGTTCTTTAACACTGCCAAGGATAAACCTTCAGAGAAATACAAAAATGGCCATGCAGTCTCTCAGAGGAATACTAAAGAAGAGGCTTCAATTTACACTTAGCTTGATAACAATACCCTTAGAAGACCTCACTTTCGGGATCTAGATTATTTGGAGGTTATCCCAACACAGAAGAATTTAAAAAGTGTTTAGCCTCCCTTGTCATCCCTTGCCTTCTGTCAGATATCTTGTCTGGTGCACAGAGTTCATAGTTCTGCAAAGCAGCCTTCCTCCAAGAAGGTGCCCTCCAGATTAATGGAGTGAGGATGATGGAAGTTGTTGCCCAGTGAATGTGGAGAGTACAGTATTTGTGTAGGGGAGGCTGTTGTAAAGAGAGGTAGTGAGAGCTTATGACGGAGTTAGGGAACCACTCCCATCGGCTGCAGCCAGCAAGTTCTATACTGAAATATTAAGAAATTTGTAGTTCAGTAGCAGCTGACAACCTTTACATTCCTCATAATCTTTTATGATGATGATCTTTTGCAGAGGAGGGATGATACATTAAAACTAAGGAGACTATGTAGTCTTCATGGTAAGTTATCCTTAGAATATGAGCTATTGCTGTTCCTTTCTCTGCTCAAATTGGCTACAAAACTATGCACTTCGTGGTCCAGGGAATTTTTGCAAGGACCATACATTTCTTGTTGGAGTGGGAACATCATAAGCTCTGTTACAGTAAATCAGACCAATGGCCCATCTAGTTCTATTCAAGGGTTGCCAGCTGTGGCACCTCCAGATGTTTCTGGACTTCACGTTCCAAAATACGTAGCCAGCATAATCAGTGATGAGGGAAATTGCAATCTAACCTCTGGAGGGCCACAGTTGCTCACTCCAGGGCTTCAGGAAGAAGTCTTTCACATCCCTACTTCAGGAGTCAACGTTTGTATGCAAAGCACGAAATATGCTGCTGAGCTGTTCCCACTCCCAGCCCCTCCTCCTCTCACCTTCCTCTCTCCTTATCTTCTCACCTAGCTCCGAATACGAAGAGATCACCATTGACCCAACATGCAGCTGGAAGCCGGTGCCCATCAAACCTGACATCCACATCAAGGAAGAGCAGGATGGGCCAGTGCTGAAGCGTTGCCGCACCATGAGTCCCACCCATATGGTGATGCCTAACGTCATGGAGATGATTGCTGCCCTGGGGCCTGGCCCATCACCTTTTGGGCCTCTGCAACCTCCGTCTGCTGGCAGCAGTGGCAGTGACTATACTACTCCAAGTGAGTCCGCCTTTAGCCAAAGTGAGCCCCCTTGGGCTAAGGAACAAGGGGAAGGGTTTGATCCTTTGGGGAAACAGTCCTCTCCCCACCAATAAAATAAATACCATGTTTCAGGGATCAATGAGAATTTCCCAGTTCAGGAGAAACGAAACCCCAGCTATGGTGTGTGCTGGCTGAGAGTGGCAGGCCATCACCTCTGGAGGTCCCCACCTTGGGGACACTGGACTACCTCATGTGTCTTTTGCAGCTCCAGAGGGCATTTTATCTGCTTTTTGGAGTTTACTGCCACCCATTGATCAACAGCCATGTCATCTATTTGTGACCAAAAAACCAAATGTATGCATGCTCATTGCACTGTTCCTGGTGTGTGTGTGTGTGTGTTTTCATCCTTGTAAGGCAAAGTTTGTAATTGTGTATCTGTATGTGGCAGGATGCACAGTACGTTAAAGCAGTGATCCCCAACCTTTTCAGAACCGTGGACTGGTTGGGGGAGCGGGGTCCGTGGGTGGCATGTGCATGTGTGGATGGGTGTGGTGCATTCGCGGGTGAGGAGCGCACGTGCGCACGTCCACCTTCAAATGCACTTGCTCACCCATTCATGCATGCAAGCGCGCCACACCCACCATGCGGGGGAGCGGGTAATATGTCTCCACAGCCCGGTCCTGCAAAGCCCACGGATCAGCACTGGCCCACGGACCGGGGGGTCAGGGATCGCTGCTTTCGAGAAAACAGAAGGATGTGTTCTTATCCAGAGAAATATCAAATTTGAAGCCAGCAGAAGGGAAGCAACAAAGGAAGATGAATGAAAATGGAGGCAGGGAAAACAGAAGAAGATGTGGTTATGTCATTTACATATACAGTATTTTCACATTTTTGGACTGCAGTATTCAGAGGTCTGCCAGAATTGCCCCAGTCAGAATGCTGGCAACTTTAGCCCAAACACAAAGCTCTCTCAGATGTTTTCAGTAACTTATAGCTGCTGCATAAATGAGGGGGGAAATGTGTTCCTGAGCAACTGGACTGTTTTGACAGTTGAGGAACTACCTCAGCAGGGCTGCCAAGCATTAGGGATGCTGTAGTTTCCCTGTTCATTACGTTCTGTACAAGATGCCTCTCAGAAAACTACATACCCTAATGCTTCGCAGCACCCAGAGCTTAGCCTCACCCAACCAGTTCCTCCCTCATTGTATAGCTCGCAGCTCAGAAACAATCTTCTCATTCCTTGTAGTGGCCTCTGTGAATGCACACAAATGGGTTCCTTCTGCACCTGCATAGGAAGTTTCGGAAGATTCTAGAGCTTAAAAAAGAGTAACAATTAAGATTCCCCCCCCCCACGGCACAAGCTCCGCCTCCTCAACCTTCCCCTCAGTTCCTTTTTTCCCGCCGTTTGATTAGGACATGAGGAACAGGAGAGCTTCAATAAGGAAAGTAAATACAGCCTTTCCCACCTAATTTTTATTTTTATTCTAGCTATTTCTTTTTTAAATCAATATTCGTTATTTCCCTTAGTGATTAGAACCCTTTTTCCCTATACGATATCATTCTTTTCACCTTCCCGCCTTTTTCCCCCACCCCACTCCGGGACTTTTTCCTCTTTCTCCTATGTTTTATGGGGGATTTAAGAGGTGCTCCGTTTGTCTCCGAAAGATCCCATTGACCGACGGACACGACAAATGTCTATTTTGCCTAGGAGAATCCCACCAAACTCAGTTGTGTGCCGCGTGCAAAAGCCTTTTAAACCAGCAATCAAACTTCAGCACCTAAGATCTTTTTTTGTACGAAATGATTTTAAATCCTACTATGGAAGTGGAGACCTCTCCTTCATCTAACTCTCCACGGCCAGAGGCTGCCAAACCCACATCTAGCCCAGCTACCCAATCTCTGACTAGCACGACGTCGATACCTACCAAGTCCAAAGAATCATAAAAACCTTCTAAATCGGTCAGCGTCTCTTCTAAGACCCAGTCACGGTGTGATGACTCTTCCCCCCTCAAAAAAAAGACTAGGATAAGGCTAAGAAACAAAAGAAGACTACTAAATCGACTGTCATAGTTCCCCCTCCAGCCCCGCTGCCTATGGAGGAGTCTTCCAGAGAAGCGCCTACACTCTCAGACAGAGAGGAACACACAGTCTCTTCAGATCAGGCACTGCATGTTATTCTTAGCATGTCACCGAGCTCAGGCCAATCTGAGGCTGATGTACCTTCCAGCCTGGCCGTGGCCCACTATAGCCCTCGAACATCAGGGCAGGCAAATATTGGCGTTGAGTCTGAATCGGAGTCTCCTGAACACTCTCCAAGAAAGAGAAGCATAAACATACCTCTCCATACCAACCTCATCGACATGGTGAACACTCCTGCCATGCTGAATGTCCTCCTTATTATGGACACCACTACTTTGATCAGTACCATCCATATCAGTACCATCACCGTGGATACCATGACAACTACAGAGCATGCAGTTACCCCCCGCTGACGTGGTACTCTCCCACAAGATCTCCTCCAACAACTCATCCTTGACGCCGAGAGGATCTACCTCTCTCTCAAGACAAACCATCTCAAGATCACTGCACCAGCAAAACGATCTAAGCACACTAGGAGCCAGCCCACGGTCAACACAACTGTCTATTCCGGACCTCATAGACACGACGTCGAACCTCCTTCGATATCTATGCAGCCAGATGACGACCTCATACCAAGGGCCCATATAGAAGGACCGGACCATTCACCCTCAATGTCCTCCATGTCCTCCCAGAATGACGGCTTATCCTCAGATGTCTCCACAATCCAGCATCCCGCCGCTCGCTCAGATACACTAGATAACCACCCCCTGTCACCTTCAGAGGATTACACATTGTATGCCCAGTTCATACTGCGCATGGCTAAGACCCTGCAGCTTGATACACAACTATCATCTCAACAGGAGAAGGACCTAGTGTTCCACGACTTGGAACAAGATAAGACACCTCCACCTAGCTTGAGCCTCATGCCAGCACTACTTCAACTTGTCAAAGAATCATGGGACAAGCCACCCTCAATGCTGCAGACTCCCTGCAGAGTGGAACACCATTACAAGACGCACGGTATGGATGCCGACTTCTTACTCAAATATCCAATCCCTAACTGAATCGTTGTTGAATCCACACAATATAAGTTGCGCACCAGATCGTCTGTATACATCCCAGAAAATTCTGCATGCTAACCCTTGATACCATTATCCCTCTTCTATCCCAGGGAAACTGGTTCGTGGCCATTGATTTGAAGGACGCCTACTTACACATAACAATACATCCTACTCATCGAAAATTTCTCAGGTTTCGATTCAAGAACTCGACCTACCAATTCTGTGCCCTATCAACAGACTATCAACAGTTCCCAGAATGTTCACAAAATGTATGGCTCCTATTGTGGCGTACCTTCGGCTCAGAAGGGTTACAGTCTTCTCCTACATCAACAACTGGCTTGTAGTGGCTCTCATCACAACACTGTCGAAGCCACAAAAATCACCATGGACACTTTACAAAGACACAGCTTGAGAATAAACCTCGACAAATCCCAACTAGAACCATCACAGACGATCAACTACATTGGAGCGGAACTGAACTCCGTAGCTGCAAGGGCATTTCTGCCTCTACAAAGGATCATAAAGATACAAAAAGCCGTGCACCCATTTCAGCCATACAAAACCGTATCAGCTCAAAAAGCACAACATCTGCTAGGCCTCATGGCAGCTACAACTGCAGTTGTCATCCACACAAAGCTCAAAATGAGACCACTGCAGGCATGGTTTCTATCCCTGATCAATGCACTAACAGACCATAAATCGAAATGCCTACTGGTAACCCCAGAATTGGCACACCAACTTACCTGGTGGACATCCATTCGGAACCTGATGGCGGGCAGACCTTTCAAGCCAATACACTTATAGATACAGGTGACCACAGATGAGAGTCCTTCGGGATGGGGAGTGCAATGTCCAGAACTCCAAATACATGGCCTATGGACAAAAAGAGAAAGGGAACTTCATATAGATCAACTGGAGATGTTGGCCATAATAAAGGTGTTCAACTGGGAAAAGTGCTTCAACTGGTGACAGACAACATCACAGCAATGCATTACGTGAACAAACAGGGAGGTGCACACTCTTTACCCCTACTACACCTCACAATGGAACTTTGGGAATGGTGCCATCTCCACCACATTTTCCCATAGGCTAGCACATCTCAACAGAAGACAACTACTTGGCAGATCGTTTGAGCAAACTGCCCACCCGTATGCACGAATGGACATTAGACGAGTCGGTCTTTCAGGAGATCTGCCACAAGTGGGGCTACCAATGCTGGACCTCTTTGTGACTCGATACAATACCAAGTGCCCCAGATACTGCTCGAGAGCAGACAGTGATGCCAAGTCAATGGGAGATCCCTTTATGATAGATTGGATGGGAGAACTCCTCTACATCTTTCCACCAATACCAATGATCCAGAGGACAGTCATCAGGATCATTCAATATCGAGTGGACGCTATACTAATCACACCGTGGTGGCCCCTCCAACCATGGTTTACTCGCCTCAGGATGATAACCACAGAAATGCTTCACTTACCGTCAATAACAAACCTTCTATCCCAGAACAGTGGCTCCATAGTTCACCCGGACATACACTCGCTGAATCTGACTGCGTGGAGGATAACCCTGAATTCCTCAGAATTTTAGAAAGGGCTCGAAAACCGTTTACCAGGAAACTATATGAGAATAGGAGATCATTTCTAAATTTTACGGAATCCAAAAGTTTGACTCCAATTCCAGTCTCGCTCAAAACAATGCTTACCTTCATCCTCCATCTGTTTGACCTTGAACTGTCCCATTCCACTATCAAGGTTTATATTTCAGCCATAGTGGCTCATCAGCCACCTCATTCTTGGTCTGCTAGACTTTTCTCTCACTCCACTCTCAAAAGATTCATGAAGGGCCTTCAGAACATCAGACCTCTGGCACAACAAATCATTCCCCAATGCTCCCTTCAACTAGTTCTGGAAGTGCTAACCAAGCCTCTATTCAAACCAATGGCCACCTGCAATGAAAAATTACTGTCCCTAAAGACAATATTTTTGGTCGCAATTACATCAGCGAAGAGAGCCGGTGAATTGGCAGCTCTGAGATCTGATCTCTCGTACCTACAACTTCATCCAGACAAGGTAACCTTATACTTTGATGTCTCTTTTTTACCCAAGGTAGTATCTGAATTTCATATGAATCAACCAGTAGTGCTACCGACATTATTCCCTTCTCCGACCACCCCGATCGAGCACAAGCTCCACACACTAGATGTCAAATGAGCTTTGGCTTTCTATCTGGATAGAACGAAACAATTCAGACAATCACCTAGACTGTTCATATGTTATCATGGACCCAACAGAGTTGCTCCAGCACCGGCACAGACTATATCTAGATGGGTAGTTCAAGCTATACAGATAGCCTACAAACTCCCTGGCAAGTCGATACCAGACCATCTGAAAGCACACTCGACACCGACTGCACTGCATTGTGGAATCGAGGTACAGAACATCTGTAGGGCAGCTACTTGGTCCAACCCGTTGACGTTTACGAAGCACTATCACCTCGATGTCAGAGTGAAAAATGATGCTGCATTTGGAAAGGCGATCCTGACATCTCTGCTTCCGTGAGGGCCCTCCATCCAGTAAGTGAGCTTGTCAGTCACCCACTTGTGTGCGTTCACAGAGGCCACTACAAAGAAAGAAAGGTTACCTATCTGTAACCATGGTTCTTCTAGTGGACCTCTGTGAATTCACACATCCCTCCCTTCCTCCCCCCCATCCGTCACGTTGTCTCTTATTAGACCTGTTCTCCTTGGCAACGGCAGACTGCAGGAACTGAGGGGAAGGTTGAGGAGGTGGAGCTTGTGCCGTGGGGGGGGGGATCTTAACTGTTACTCTTTTTTAAGCTCTAGAATCTTTCGAAACATCCTGCGCAGGTGCAGAAGAAACCCATTTGTGTGAATTCACAGAGGTCCACTAGAAAAGAACCATGGTTACAGGTAGGTAACCTTTCTTTTATCCAGCAGCTTTTTGCAAACACCTGAGAGGGTTGTTTTTTTGTGGAGTTGGGAGGGGAGGGGCTAGAGCTGCCAGAATTCTGCCAGGGGCAATTTCGGCAGATTTCTGGGTCCTCCAGTCTAAAAAAAAAATGAAAATCTCATCCCTACTTCAGGAACAGTTACAGTAGGGCAGGGGAACATAAGGATGAGAGGCAGGAGAGCAGAGCTATTTCAGTCACAGAATAGAAATGTTATACTGCCAGTGATCAATTTCTGCTGGTGATCACGCTACAGAATGTTCAGTATCAAATACTAATTTGAAATATATATATATATATGTGAAAAGGATTCTTTATTTAGTCTACAGGGTCAGTTACGAAGTGGGGTATTGTGCTCAGCCGGCTTGCTAGCTTGAATCCTGCTACCATTTCGGTCATTTTTGACCTCCTCTTGTTCTAGTCCCTGCACTGTTATACGAGGTCTCCTTTCTAATGTTCATCATCATGGCTTTGTTTCTGTTTTCCTTTTCAAACAATTACTTCTTTTTTGCAGGTTCAAACTTCTCTGGTCCTGGAACTTTCCCAGATTCATTCCCTACTGTCAACCCTGGCACCCCAACATTAAATGAGTTTAACCCAGGACCTCCCCCAATCTCATATCAATCTGACATTCCTAGTAGCCTGCTGAGTCCTGAAAAGCCATCTGCTCCCTCCATCACAGGACAGGTCAGCAAGAGTCTTCTCCTGTAGTGGTGTAGTTGGGAGCGGGGGTGGGGGCAGAAGAAAGCAAGTATTTGTGTATATAAACATTTCCTTCTAGGAGTGCAACTCTGCAGCTGTCCAATACTCTTGGTTTTCTTGGATATACTTGGAACAACTTGCCAGAAGAATTTGGACATTCAAAGTGTGTGAAGTTATAAACCTGGAATTTTTGATTCCTAAAAGTTTTGGTTGAGCTCTAAAATGTAGGAAAAGAGAGGCTGGTTACAGACTATTTACTGTTGGCACACAAGAGAGAAATGCATACGTTTCCATGCATTTATGTGTTCATGAAGCCAGTGATCTATTCTTAACTCTGAAAAATTCTTGGGACTAGAAGACCTCAGTTTCCAGAGATTCCAAATATGACATCAATTTTTGCATCCCTCATATATTTGGCTATAGATTTTGTCCATCCCCCAGCTGAGAAACAGTCTTGGATTTTTGTGACTGCTGATGTTTTGCTTCCAGGAGACATTGTGGCCAATGACACTTAAACAAGAGAGCCAAAGGGATTTCTCACTAGTTGACTTGAATAGTTCACAGCAGATACAAAGCTTTCCTATCACTGTCCACTGGCCCCTAAAAGGAGAAGCTTCAGAGAAATTTCACATGTGCTATACTATCAATTAGAGCTTGGGAAAATTAACTTTTGGGGGCAGCAGCTCCCATAATACCTGGTACTGGGAGATTCTCAGTCTGTGGCAAGGAGGCATTCAGGAATGGGTCAATTCTTTTCTTAGTCCAGTGCAGGTAGGAGGAGTAACAGCTGTGGTCCCCAAGCTCCTGCCTTTGTCCAGAACAGGTCTTGCTCTTTCTTCTTTCTGGCCTTTTATAATTCTCCTTCCTTTAAAACTTCTCATTCTCTCCTTGTTTTCCCTTTTTTTAAAAAGGTCTTCATTCTCTCCTCCCTCATAATCCTATGAGCCTTTCTTGCTGTTGTCTTTCTTTTGGTCTCAATGGGTAAATCTGGCAATTTACTCTCAGAGGGTAAATCTCCTCAAAATCTTCATCATTAAGCATGCTTGCATGGCACTTCATCCCAGCTCCATCAGGAGTGGGCAGCAGGTTCCTCATTCTCTAGATCAGCCATTCTCAACTTTTTTTGGCCACAACTAGAGTTGGGATTATTTGTATTTGAATACGAATATCCCCATCTCAGCTGAACCTAATGAGAGTCCGGCCCCTGGAACCAGACCATCCATTCACATGTCCCGGCATTGCCAGCGTCTTGCTCTTCCCACCAATTGCAGAACTAGCTCCTCTGTCTCCTTGCTCAGCTGGCCACTCCAGGCAGGGGGCAGGAGAATGAGTCTCCCTGCACGGCTGCTGTGTGGCCAGCCAGGCAGGGTGATGAAGGAGTTACTTCCACGATTGGTGGGAAGAGTGGGACACTGACAGCGCTAGGACATGTGAGTGGGTGGGGCGGTTCCAGAAGCTGGACCCACATTAGTGCAGCTGGGATGTGGATATTCATATAATAATATCCCCATCTTGAGCCATGACCATAATTACAATATGAAAGAAATATAGGCCAAATTGCATAGTGAACCTTGTAAGATAGTGTGTGAAGAATTTTTTCCAGTCTGTGGCCACTTTCAAGTGTGCGAGGGCTTCCAGGGGACCATATGGTGCCCAATAAGAATGGCTGCTCTGGATCACCATGTGGTCCCTGCAGTATTGCCTTCTGCGTTTCGTATCGTTTCGGGTCGCCCACCACTAACACAGGAAGCATAAATAGAAGTGAAGAAATTAACCTAATCCCAGGAGATGCAGCAGAGGCATCCAAAGGGGAAATTGTTTCCCAGTCTTGTGAAAAGGAGTCTTAGCCTCAGGCTCAGTCCCAAAACTCTTTCACACTAGAGGCAAGAAAGGGGTTGAAGCCACCTCTTGTACCTCAGGGTCAGCTGCAAACCTCTTCTGCACTAGCCACGAGGAAGGACTTAGACTCATCATCTCAGGAAACATGGATTACCAGCACCACACAGGAGGTTTGATGGGCCCTGGGAATGGGGAGGAGGCTGGGGCTATTTCCTGTCAAAACAGGGCCCGGCTGTTTTTAATAGACAAGGCCTGCCATTTCTGGATGCTCCCCTGCCAGATCTCTCCAGAAAGCACCTCTGCATGCAAGCTGATGGCAACTATTTTGAACTGCTTTATTTTCAGCCTTGTGTGCCTCCAGTGTTTTAGATGCCCACTTTAACGAGGATTTTTTAGTTAACAAGATTAAAGCTGCTGTTCTTGAAGAGATTCAGGACAAATTGCAACCCTGTCAACCTCCTTCTAAGACAGCTTGACATCATATGTAAATGCTTTGAAGCTTTGTCACCTTGCCACTTAGGTGATGGATAATTTAAAAATCCCTATGGTAGACACCCCTTTTGCAACTATGCTCTAATAATAGAATAATCATAGAATGATTGAGTTGAAAGAGCCTATAAGGTAATCAAGTCCAACCCCCTGCTCAATTCAGGAAGCCAAATGAAAGCACATCGGACAGCGGGTTGTCCAATTTTCTTTTGAATACTTCTAGTGTTGGAGCGGTCACCATCTCCCGAGGGAATTGGTTCCATTGTCATACTGCTCTAACAGTTAGGATGTTTTTTTGTTAGCCGAAATCTGACTTCATTTAGCTTGTCCCCATTATTATGTGCCCTGCACTCTGGGATGATTGAGAGCATATCCTGCTCCTGCTCCTGCTCTGTATGGCAGCCTTTCTATTTTCTGAAAAGGGCTATCATATCTCCCCTCAGTCTTCTTTTCTCAAGGCTAAACCTGCCAATTTCTTTCAGGGCTTTGTTTCCAGTTCCCTGATCATTCTTATTG
This sequence comes from Pogona vitticeps, assembly GCF_051106095.1. Classification (NCBI taxonomy): domain Eukaryota; kingdom Metazoa; phylum Chordata; class Lepidosauria; order Squamata; family Agamidae; genus Pogona; species Pogona vitticeps. The sequence continues at coordinate 13,792,469 of NC_135790.1, forward strand.
CCCTTCTCTGAACTTGTTCCAGTTTGTTGCCATCCTTCTTAAAGTGTGGTATCTGGAACTGGACACAGTACTCTAGATAAGACCTAACCAGTGTTGAATAGAGAGGAACTAGTATCTCACAGGATTTGGAAACTGTACATGCATCCTAAAATTGCATTTGCCTTTTTTGCAGTCACATTCACACTATTGGCTCATATTCAGCATTTTATCTACAACAATTCCAGAATCCTTCTCACTTGTAGTATTACTGAACCAAGTTGCCCCGTCTTGTAACTATGCATTTGTTCCCCCCCCCCAAGGTGTAGAATTTTGCATTTATCCATGTGAAATTTTATTCTCTTATTTCAGCGTAGTGCTCAGGCCTACCAAGATCTTTTTAAATTCTGTTCCATTCCTCCAAGGTACTAGCAATTCCACCCAATTTTGTTGAGTATCTGCCAATTTGATACGTATTCCCTGCACTCCCTCATCCAAGTCATTAATAACAATATTGAAGAGTACCAGGCCCAGGACTGAGCCTTGTGGTGCCGCACTTGTTACCTTCTCCCAGTTTGAGAAGGAGCCAGTGATAAATACTCGCTGAGTATGATTCTGTAACCAACTGTGTTTCCACCTGACACTTGTTCCAGCCAGCACAAACCTTGTTAGCTTGCTAATCAGAATTTCATGAAGCACTTTGTCAAAGGCTTTGCCAAAATCAAGATATATAACATCTATAACATTCCCACCATCTACTAGGGAAGTTACCAGATCAAAAAATTAGATATGATTAGTCTGGCAGGATTTGTTCTTGACAGATCCATGTTGACTTCTAGTTATTACTGCATTGTTTTCAAGGTGCTTACAGAGTAACTGCTTTATAGTCTGCTCCAGAATTTTCCCTAAGATTCATGTCAGGCTCACTAGTCTGTGCTTCCATGGTTCCTCCTTTTTGCTCATTTTGAGAACTGGGACAATGTTAGCCGTCCTCCAGTGATCTGGAACTTCACCCATCCTCCATGAGTTAAAAAAAATAGACAATGGTTCTGCAGTCTCTTCAGCCAGTTCCTCCAATGCTCTTGCATGCAGTTCTACCGGCCCTGGAGATGTGAAGTTCTTCAAGGTACTAAGGTATTCCTTAACTATTTGTTTTTCAGTCCCCAGCTGCAATCCTGTCCCTTCCACTTGAACTTCACATTTGTCTAGCGGGTCATAGTCTGTACTTTGGGAAAAGACTACGCAAAAATACGAATTGAATACTTCTGCCTTTTCTTTGTCATCTGTTAGCATTTTCCTATCTCCATTGAGTAGCTGAGCCACTGTTTCTTTTCTCTATCTTTTGCTATGCATGTATCTGAAGAATGTTTTTGTTGCTTTTAGCATTTCTTGCTAACCGCAACTCATTCATCTCTTTTTTTCTTGTAATTTTTTGTAATTTTGTGTTTAGAATTTCCATTTTGAGAAACTCCCACCCATCTTGGACTCCTTTTCCTTTTAGGATTTCCCTCCATGGGACCTTACCTAGCATTGTTTTGAGTTCATTATAATTGGTTTTCCTAAAGTCCAGCGTATACATGTGGCTACATTCTATTTTTTTTCCTTTTGAAATCAAAAACTCAAGTAGAACATGGTCACTTTCCCCTAGAATTCTTCTTGCTGCAACTCCTTCTACCAAGTCATCTATGTTGGTCAGAATCTTGTCAAGGATAGCAAATTCTCTAGTTTCTTCCTCCACTTTTTCTAAGAGAAAATTATCACCCACACAAGACAGGAATTTCTTGGAAAGTCCATATTTGACAGAATTTGCCTCCCAATACATATCAGGATAATTGAAGTCTCTCATTACAATACATTGTGTTTCTTTGAAATTCTTGCAAATTGTTGTTTAAAAGTTTCATCTGCATCTTCTTGGTTAATTAGCAGAAGACTCCAACTGCCATATTCTTTTTGGCTTTTGCCTCACTTATATTAATCCAGATGTTCTCGATGGGACAACCAAGCCCATCCTCCTGTATTTCTATGGAGGGATATGTGTTTTGACATACAGTGCTACTTCATCTCTCTTTCTATACTTTCTGTTCTTTTTGAACAATTTACATCCAATTACTGTATTATAGTCATGGGAATTGTCCCACCAAGTTTCAGTTATCCCTATCAAGTCATACTTAACCTCCTGAACTAGGATTTCCAGTTCTTCCTATTTGTTTCCCGTACTTCTGGCATTCATGTATAGACTCCAGATGTTATGTGATTTGCGGTCTGCTTCATTTATGACATTTTTGTGAAGATTATTCTTGGGCTCCATTTGAGGAGCTCAGTCTGTTTCTCTTTTTGCACATAACCCTTAATCTGTCTTTACCTCAGAGCTTGTGTCTTCCTTCACCTTCCAGTTCAGTTTAAAGCCCTCCTGATGAAGTTCTTCATGCTATGGCCAAACACATTCTTTCTGATCCTTGTGAGGTGCAACCAATCACTTGCCAGCATTCCATCTTCCCGGAAGTGTAGCTTGTGGTCCCAAAATCCAAATCCCTCATGTTGGTATCACTTTCATTCACCTGAATCATTTTCCTTTCCCTTTCTGTTCCTCTTCTGAATACTCAGGACTCCAAAGTCCTTGAGTTTCCTTTTCAGAGCTTCAAAGTCTGGTGTGATTTCTTCATAGCTCCTCTTGGCTGTGTCATTTGTTCCTGTGTGGACAAGAAGAAAGGGATAGGTATCTGTGGGTTTTATGAGCGATGGCAGTCCTTCCATTACATCCCTAGTCTGTCATGTGGGATACTTGCTTCCAAAGAAAGAGTGTCCCTCTTGAGCCCAATGAAAAGTGATCTGATCTAGCCCTTCACAAGATCCACGAGGCATCTTCATTAGTTATTAGAGCTTCTTCTAATTCCTCACCATTTGCTAGGACTTCTATACTTTGGGTGGAGGATTTATTTAAAAAAAAACAGACCTTGATGCCAAAATACTTCAAAGGTCCCTAGTCCCATAGGCATGCTCTGGTCTTTTGCCAATATTGTTCATGCTACTCCATATTCGCTGACATTTGCTACCAGATCTGTTACTGTGGCCACAGTGGCTCACAGATCCCTGTGGATCAGGCACTGGAGTGCAGATACATCTTCCGAATTCAGTTAGCCTACATGGGGACTCACCTTTTGGGGTATCATGCCCTCAAAGATGAGCTAGTGGAGACCAAAGATAAAACGAAGGCTATGCCAAATTTACTCAAAAAATATCTTTCTTTATCCAAGTGTTGTACAATTTAAAATTATGGATGTATATGAAAAAAAAGATGATAAAGACAGATCAAAAAGGAGCTTTGCCTTCTTTTGTTACCCACGAGGGTTTTCCCATCTTGAACTTTACACAGAATTCCCTCTCTTCCCTTGACCTACTCAGCCAAGAACCTCTTCTTCACCCAAATCCAGCCTATCTCAGACAAGCTACATGGAGATCATGTAGTCCTCCATGTTGAATATATATAAATGTAAGACAGTCCTCCACTGATGTTGTAGGAACCACAGCTCCCACTGTACAGCAGGCATTGCAGTTATTGGAATTCCTCTGGGATGGCTTGGATTTGGGTCTTTGCCCTAGTGTGCCACACCTACAAGCATCATCCCTCTCTCTTTTGTCAAGAGAAGGTAGGAAACCACTGAGTGCTCACCCACACCTAAAAAAGATTGTATGCGCAGCATCCATCATTTCACCACTTGTTACACGCAGCGTTCTTTCATGGGGACTCCCGAGTGGTTCTCAAGGTCCTCATTCCCCTTCCCTTTTGAACTCTCACATTCTGTCTCTCTTCAGCTTCTTTCCCTCAAGGTGGCTTTACTTGTTGCTATTACTTTAGTGCATAAAATCTCTGAACTCACTTCTCTGTCTATTGATAAACACTTACATTTCTTTAATCCTGACACTCGTAACACTCTCCTACATTCCTATGTTCCTAAATCCAACATAGCCTTCCATAGATCTCGGGAGATTATACTTCCTTCTGTCCTAACCTGAATTACCCCTTGGATAAGGAGTGGCACAGACCTGATGCTAGAAGGCCAGTCAAGATTTCTATCAAAAGAACCACCTCCTTCAGAATACATAACTCTCTCTTCACCTGTTTCCTTCCCACTACTTTGGGTAAGAAAGAATCCCCACCCTTTTTCTTTTTTGCCAAGTGGAGAAAGGCTTCCTGTTTCTAGCACATGAGCTCTGCCACATCTGACTGTCACCTCACTGCCCCACAAAGATGGCAGCTACTTCTGCAGCCTTCTTGGCCAATGCTCCTGTGCAAGACCTTTGCCAAGCGGCTACTTGGGATCTCCTTTCCACATTCTTAAGACACTTCTTACGATTGCCATACCTCCTTCAGCATGAGCTGCCTGAGGGATCTGATTGAAGAGTCAGTCACCTTCCACACTATAAACTTAGAATTTGCTTGGGTCTGTCTTATTCCTGGATGGCTCCTTCCCACAGGCATTGGGACTGGCTTCTCCATGAATGTCTATTCTAGTCTGCAGAGAAGACATCAAGATCCACCCAGTGGGGACTGACTTTACCTCTGTCTTGATCCACTGGCCCCTTTTACTATCTTTTACTAACACTCATATCAATTTCCTCCTTTCTTTGGCTAGGCTGGGGAAGGGAAACTGAGCAGCTTTTGGAGCATGACTATAAAGTTCTTCTAAATTCATTCTTCCTGCCTAGATTGGACTGAGAAAGGGGTGAACCCATTTTTGGATGTCTCCTCTGCAGACCAGAATGGACTTCCATGGAGATAAGCCAGTGTCCGAGTGGTTTGCCAAAGTTTCTCAAGCTTTGCTCTGTCTTCACTTCAGCAGTTGTGAACTGTACCTCATACCAGACAGTACCAACTGCGATAGTGGATGTGCTAGTGGTTTTTCTCCATCGACACTAAAATGGGAGGTGCATTTCCTATGTGCTCTTTGGTGGGGTGGGAGAAGAAATTAGATAGAAAAGGAAGTGACAGAAAGAGGGAGAAAGAAGAGTGGTCCTGCCCAGCATTGGCATGTGATCCTCTCCCCTGGGAATTTGCCTCCAAGAGAATGATACTGAAACAGTCTAGATGAATAATGTTAACAGAAAAAATTCTTGGGGACAAAGTGTGTGTATGTGTCACTCTATTAAAAAGCAAAAAAGGAGTCTTGTGGCACCTTTGACACTAATAGGTATTTTTTGGAGAGGTTCGTCCTTGGAAATGAAGGACATTAGTTTTTTCATATAAAAAAAATCAAAGCATCTTAGAGTAAAAAGAGGGGAACACAACAAGGCAGAAAACAAATCCATTACAACCGATAGCCCAGTGAAACTACAGTATTAGCAAACAGGAGCACATTAAAAAAATGCCAGCAGATGGCATTCCATGTTTTAAAGCACTGGTTCTTAACCTTTGTTACTCAGATGTTTTTGGACTGCAACTCCCAGAAGCCTTCACCATCAGCTCTGTTGGCTGGGGTTTCTGGGAGTTGCAGTTCAAAAGCACCTGAGTAACAAAGGTTAAGAACCACTGTTTTAAAGAATATCATTCATGAAGAGCTGAGGGCAGTAGGAATAGAGAAAGCTGTTTTAAGGGAAGATCAGATATTGATCCTTCTTGTATGGTACTGTCTGTCATGTTTGGCAACAGCTCTCCTGGCAGAGAATTTTGCTAGCCCTATTTTCAAGTGTCTGCCATTGAGCCCAGACCTTTCGCATGCTCTTAACACTGAGCTACTTGCCCTTCCCTCAAAGCATCTTTACTCATGAAATTACTGTAAACTCTTCATGAATTGTCTAAAGATGAGTGAAGCACAAGACTAGTGGATCATACACAGAGATTTGGTACAATGGCGAAGGGATAACTACATAGAAAGATAGGAAGGTGTCTTACTCTGAATCAGATTGTTAACTCATCTAGCCCAGAATGGGAGCTCTGACCAACAGCAGCACCGTCAGGATTCTTTTATAGCCTGCCTGAAAATCCTTGTATTCCCTAATGGTCACCCATCCAAATATCAACCAGGCCCAATCCTACTTAGCTTCCAAAATTGGATGGGATCAGATATATGTACAGAGTGTAATAGTGATCAGTCAGGTAATTGAGAGGAACAAGGAAATTATTCTTTCTGTCTTGCTTCCTGGTTTCACATGAAGGAGAGAAGTGCCCATTATTTCAAAGTGAGTTAGAGTATCATTCCTATAATTTCCCAGTCAACATGGAAGTTGTTCTCCAAAAAAATTAACTTTTTCAAGCTCTGGGTCCTAAATATTCACTCAACAGGTGCTACACTGACCCATAGTTGCATATGTGCATGAAGAGTGAAAGTCCATTATAAAAGTCCAGTCTAGTGGCTGCATGACCCTTAGGGAAGTTATTTTGGAATACAGTTCCCAGCAGCAATGCTAGCAGAGACACTCTGGGAATTAGTCCAAAAAGTCACTTTCCCTAGCTCTGTTCCCAATGCAGGAACAGACCACACATCATGTCCCTTCACACAACCCCCAAAAGCCAGGAAGTTACATGAACTCCTGTTCCTACTTTTGTGCTTCCTTCAGAATAGATGTTCTCTTTTGCAAGGAGTGTGTAGGTGAAACAATGAATTGTGGGTATGTGCCAGAGAAGGTGGTTCTGAAGTATAAGATGGCCCATGTTCTTTCCTGTGCCTTCTACAGCCAAGCCCTGAGCGTGATCTCCACTGCCATCCCATATTGCTAAATATTTTTCCATTCTTTTTGCTCCATAGATTCCTTCATCAAATAGGATGGCTCCATCCCCACACAATCCTGTCCAGCAGGGACTAAACAATCCCAACCTTGCCAGTCAACCAGGGCAGCAACAGCAGCAGCTCCACCATCGGAACCAACCTCCACCCCAGTCACGGCAGCCCATGATTCAGTCAGGCTCAGGAGGGCAGCTCCATGGAGGGCAGGAACTTGCCTTCAATCCTGGCCCTGGGGTTGCAGGGCCTCCCGGACCGGTGGAAGGGCCTGAGCCTTCCCTTGATGTAAGTAACAAGATGTTTTTTTTTCCTCATGCCAACTCTTATCATTTTTCCTTAGCGTGCTACAAGCTGTGAACTTTTCCACCTCACCAGGCCATTGCCTTGCTGCAGCCTTCTCCTCTCAGCACACTTTTACCTTGCCTTTTAAGCCCTTAATGGATCACTTGTAGAGCTGCCACCTGTAATGGAGCTCTAAAACAAGCCAGGCAACCTAATGCTTTCCAGGTCAGATTGCAGCTCCCAGAGTCCTGTACCATTTGGTCGTGGTGGTCAGGGCAGAGACCAACAGCAATCCAGAACACTTTAATAGAATCATGACACTCAGTTCTGGTCTAAAAAGTGACAGAATTGTGTGAGGATGTGTTCTTGGCTGTGGTCTGTGTGCAATACACATATGGGTTAATCTTGTGCATGCAGAGATGTCTTGGAATTTTCTAGCTAGAGATCCCTTCCATCTTGTCACTAAAAATTGTCTCTATTTATTTTATTTTTATTTATTTGTTCGATGTATATCCCGCCCATCTGGTATATTCTACCACTCTACTGGCTGCTGCTTTCTTTTTATAGTAGACGTCCAGAACAGAGGGTGAGGCGGGAGCCCCATGTATTTATCCCACCAGGTGTGAGAGCATCGCTCCTGCCAAAATGTATTTAGCTTTAGCTTTAGTAGATTCTGAGATGTCTGTGCATGTGCAAGTTGATTTGGGGAAAATATATACGAAAATCTAATTTTCCTCAACTCTAAGGACCATATGGGCATCTTTGCATGACTTCCCATGGGCTGCTCCAAAGGCTCACATTCCAAAGAAGCAAGATGTCTTGAATCCTGCGTCTGCTTCCTCCACTTACCTGTGCTCCCTGTCTCCTTCCACAGGCTGGATTTGTGAATCCACAAGGCCATTTGGGCTGAGCTTCAGAGGCCAACCCTTCTCCCCTTCCATAATCACATCTATGCAGATCTTTTCTATCTCAGGTGTACTGAGATGTTTGGCCACAGCTACTAAAGCATCATTGTCTGCCCTTTTGCATCTCTTTGTGGTCTTGCCTGAGGGTCAAAATTCAAGTTGTCAGACTGTTCAGAGGATCCAGAAACTGGGATGCCAAGCACCCTGGAGGCAAGACAGCTGCTCCTGTCGGTCCTGTGAGGGAGGAGGCGGGGTTTTTCTCTGCCTTGTCCTGCCAGCTGCTGCAGCTGTTGGGCTTCTCTAACTCCTAATGGTCTTAGCCTTGGCACTGGCTTGTTCCCAGTACTGACTCAAAACATTTTGCTGCTTGAGGCAAAGATAAAAGAGCACACACCCCATAATACGTCAGCCAGCGTGATAATTGGCTAATGGTATTGGAATACCAAGAATCAGCCACACCTAAGGACAGCAAGAAACCTGGGGTGGAGGCAGTGCAAGAAAATTACCCAGCATCCATAGTTCTATCTTCCAGCTGCTGTTTCCTCAGAATCCTCTGCCTAAGAGGCAGCCTTTATTCTTCCCACCAGCACTGGATCTTTTCTTTCTGCCCAGGCCCCAAAGCTTCCCCAATCTATTTCATTCATTCATTCATTCATTCATTCATTCATTCATTCATTCATTCATTCATTCATTCATTCATTCATTCTTATTTATTTATTTATTTATTAGATCCATTCATATCCCAATTTCCCTCAAGTAAGGGAATATATTGCTCTCCTTTCTGCTTTTTATTACTTGCAACAACCCTGTATTTTAGGTAGGTCAGACTGAGCGAATCCAATTTTTCAGACAGCAGGAAATATCAGAAATGCAAATACATGTTTTCTTTATTTATATGTACTCCCAATCTTATGAGAATGCAGGTCATAGACAACATGTCAGTGATTTGCTAAGAGAGGAAAGTGACTATAAAGCTGTTATGTACATGAATTAACAGATCCTGGCCAGAGTAATGAATTAGCACTAGACAGTTCCCCTTTGCTTTCTACAGAGGGACAAACAGGACAATCTCTGAAAAAGAATGAAAGGACACCAGTTTAACACCAGGAACACAGAGAAAGTGGTTTCAGAATTCTGCAGTGTCCCAAGACTGTGATGGATCTCAAACTGGCTATTGTCTAATGGCCTGAATAGAAATAAAGGCTTCTTAATGCGCTACATATATCAATAAGCCAGCTTTCTCTAATATCTTGTGCTTATAAAATTGTTAATTATCTAAACTTGTTAACTCTCCCCTCCATCCCCAAAAAAGCTCCTAGCTGACATACAGCTTATTACCTTGGTTGGGACCTTCTAATTCAAATGATTAACAGCCTGGTGGCCCCATTCCTGTGTTAATGAATCCCTGACATTCTTACTAAGCGTATCCTCAGTTTATCAGTTCATCATCATCATCATACATTTATTGGCAAAATAAAATAAAATAATAAATTGGGAACCAGTAAACTAGCTGGTCAAAGTTTATGGAAAAGGATAAATAAACAAGTGGTCTAGTAGTCCAGATAGACAGGGTATAAATCAATCAATTAAATAAATAAATAAACAAACAAACAAGTGTGAAACCAACGATCAAATAAGGCCCAGTTAACTAGATTTGGGTAACATCCTTCTTCTCTGGATAATCAATTTCAAGAAAATTGCCACTTTCTTTGATACATCAGCACTAACATATGAAAGAAGACCTAATTTTCTCCCTCCCTCTTCATAAGGAACCTCTCCAAGAAACCAGAAGGCCCTTATAGAAAGGGCAGTGCAAAATCATTTCTCCCCACCTAATGGAAAAACACAGTTTCTCTCCTTTGTGGAAATTCCTGTAAATGTTCCATATAACATCTTGAAGGGCATAGCATTACTTCTGGCTAATGAAAAGCCTTTCCGAGCATTAGGACTTCTTAAAAAATAGAAATAATCTGCTATATGCTCATATCTAACTGGAAGCTGCCATATATAAAGCCGAACAGATCTTATTGGCAGCACTCAGCAGATCTTGCCTTTCAGTATCTAAAAGTCTGTGTTTAATATAATAATAGTCATGCTCAAAATTAAGTGAGTTGATGATGTCGAAGTCCAGACTGATGGCTTTAATTTTCATTCCAAAAACGTTCATAACCCTAGAGGGTTCTGCTTCTTGTAAAGGGCGATAGAGCAGACTATCATGATGGAATGTATAGAAAAATTTGAGTCAATACTTTAAAAATCTTAACCAGGCCACTGTCTCCAGCCTTAGTCCTGTCTCTAAACAAAGCATCACAATATGCTACACAACTTGGCAGCCCAAGATGCATTCAGCCAGAATGAGACCCCATAAATGACTAGGGGGATAATTTCAGCTCTATAAACTCAAGAGCTGCTGGGACATATGAATTGCCTCTACTGTAGAAAAAAAAATATGTGATGGTTCGGGTTGTGATCTTAGCATTATTCCCGATTACCCTATGGTGCACAGCCCAAAAAAAAAACTGGTTTGAAATACAGTAGTACTCGTAAATATTGGAATTATTTCACTTGGTTGATTTTGTTTCCATTAATGCTCCATTTGAATTGTTTCCTTGATTTGCCAAAGACCTGGATCTTAGACTTATTACAATTAAGTTGGAGATTGTTCTTTTCTACCCTGTTTCCCCCAAAATAAGACCTAACCTGAAAATAAGCCCTAGTACGATTTCTCAGGATGCTTGTAATATAAGCCCTATCCCAAAAATAAGCCCCAGTTTAGTGAAACTCTGCCTTCCACCATTGTGCAATAACCAGAAGAAGTTGACATGACTGTATTTGAATAAACGTAGATTGTTGTACATGAAAAAAAAACATCCCCTTAAAATAAGCCCTAATGCGTTCTTTGGAGCAAAACTTAATATAAGACCCTGTCTTATTTTAGGGAAAACATGGTAGATATTCCATGCATCTCATCAGCAAACCTTTCAAACCAATACAAGTCCTGAATAAAATAATGCTATCATCTGCAGAAGAGGAACAAAGAGGGATTGCAATTTAGAACTGTGGCAGTCTGTCTCTGCTAAAAAGGGGCTAAATGGTTTTTTAAAAGATTGAATAAAGTAGGTGATAAAATGCATTCCTGTTTAACCCCACAGTTAGTTTAAAAAGGTTCTGACAATTCCCTTCTAAGGGTCACCCTAACCCGGCAGCTTCCTAATTAGTAGGAGTAACCTTCTGTCTTTACCTAAATGCAAGAGTTTGCTCCAGAGGATAGTCCTATCCACTGAATTGAATGCTGTCATCAAATCCAAGAAGGCCACAATTTCAAATTACAGTGGTGCCTCGCTTAACGAGCACACCATTTAACGACGAATCCGCATAGCGACGCATTTTTGCGATTGTTTTTACGATTGCATTGCGATGTTTTCTATGGGCAAACATCGCATTGCGATGATCGGTAAGCATTTCGCTTACCGATCTTCACATTGCAATGTTTGGGAAACAGCTGATTGGTAGTTTCAGAATGGCCGCCAGAAGAAGAAAATGGCCGCCCGCAGCGTTTTCGCGCCCTGTCCTCGCTTACCAAGGCGGCGAAAATGTCGGCCGTATGGGGAATCTTCACTTAACGGTGAGTTTATCCCCCATAGGAACGCATTAAACGGAGTTTAATGCATTCCTATGGGGTTTTCAGTTCCGTTTAGCGATGTTTCCAGATAGCGACGTTTTTCCTGGAATGGATTAACGCCGCTATGCGGGGCACCACTGTAGCTCTATTGACCTGTTTCTCCACAAAATATGATAGTAAGGCCTAGTGATCTAATGTAGATTTCCTCTGTCTGAATCAGTTTTGTTCACATCCAAGAATGGCCTTATCATTAATCCACTTCACAAGATTATTTAATAAATCTTCGGCATATAGCTTGCCAATAATAGACAGTGAACATACTGGTCTGTAGTTGGCTGGTGAACTAATCTCACTCTTTTTGGAGATTGGAATGATTATGGCTTTTGTGCTGTCTCTGGGCATTATGCCTGTTCTATCCACTGCTGTGAAGAGGTGGGCCAACATCAAGGCCCACCACTCCAATTTATCTTTTAACAGGTTAACTGGAATCACATCAGGGCCTGGACCCTTGGCCTAAAAGTTCTCTAGTCTCCTCAATGTAGACCAGTGGTGTTCCAGGGATGTGACTCGTAAAGAGAGTGAAATCAGTTGAGGGTGTTAAAGACCTATTCCGCTCAGAGAACAAAGAGGAGAAATACTGATATGTGCTGAAATCATTGAGGGATCTCCTTCAGGCCTACAAAAGGAGCCTGACACAATATTCCAGAATTTTTTAGTATTTTAAAGGGATATAGATTGTAACAGTTATACCATTGTTTCTGAGTATAACTGTTCCTTTTTACATTAATAAGGCCTTTCAGTCGTTGTTTCAAATGGGAAGTTGGGAGAGGGTTACACTCGTTAGACTCTATATTGTTGGTACGTTTCTCTGATGTGATCCTTTAGAGCAAGGACCTCCAAACTACGGCCACATCTAGCCTGCCTTGCCTTTTTATCTGGCCCAGGCATAGGAAGAGGAGGGGAGGAGGACCCAAGTGATTCCCCCACCTTTGTGGGGGATCGTTTGGGTCCCCCTTCCCTCCTTCAGCCCTTGAAAATGTGTTAAATACATGATGTGGCCCTCATACTGAAAAGCTTGAAGACCCCTGCGTTAGAGCTTTGCAGTCTCTGTCAAACCAAGTCTGTTTATCGGAGTGCTCTCTGTCATTAGAAAAGCTAGGGAAGTGGCCCAGTTTGGCCACCATATATGTGTATCCTCACCTAGTTATGGAGATATGAATAAATACAGAAGACATGTGTTTGCATCCCTTGTGCCTGAAGAGGTGAATTTTGATCCACAAAACCTTGTAGGGAAATACATCTGTTGGTCTTTAAAGCAGCCAGTCTCAATGGGGGCCATATGGCCCCCTGGGAGCCCCTGGCATATTAGAAAAGGGCCGCAGACTGGAAACAGTCCCTCACAGACCACCTTAGGTGGTTTGCTAGGCGACTTACGCAATCCTGATAAGGCCTATATTTCATATTGTATTTATGGCTTTGGCCAAAAAAATATTGAGAAGGGCTGCTTTAAAGTGGCATAATATTTTATTTTATTTCTCTCTTTTTTTTCTTCTCCTTTTAATTTTGTCAATATGCTATAGCAAACATGGATACTTATTTGGAAATTACATGGGGGAAGGTGATTTTTGAATTAACTAGTCGAGGAGAAAATCTGTAGTGTATAGTTAAGAATGTGGAGCAAGGTTGGTAAGATATGCCATCCCCCAAGATACTAACTACTGCACTGTGACTCTCTAGATCGCTAGATAGTTGTGGGAGTCCCACATGAAGGGCACATGGCTCTGTCCTGCTCTAGAGTATAATTGCCCCACTCAAAAAATATTTCATAATATAGGGTCAGCATATATTACTCATGTGTAACTCCCATTACTTGCAACAAGTGTAAATGTGTTCCAGCGGTGAGAGTATTGGTAAGGGATTTGAGAAATCTAGATCCTAGTTCCCACTGAGCCATGAAACATGTGGAGTAACATTGGGCCAGTTTCTCTTTCGATACTCACTTGGGCTGTTGTAAGGTTAAATTGGGAAGAAGAAGAAGAAAAAAAGGACATATTTAATTGGGGGAATGTAGGGACATGGTGGTGCTGCGGGTTACACCACAGAAGCCTCTTTGCTGCATGGTTGGAAGACCAGCAGTAGTAAGATTGAATCCACGTGACGGAGTGAGCTCCCGTAGCTTGTGTCAGCTCCTGCCAACCTAACAGTTCAAAAGCATGCAAAAATGCAAGTAGATAAATAGATACCACCATGGTGGAAAGGTAACGGCGTTCCGTGTCTAGTCACACTGGCCACGTGACCACAGAAACTGTCTTCGGACAAATGCTGGCTCTACAGCTTGGAAACGGGGATGAGCACTGTGCCCTAGAGCCGGACATGACTGGACTAGATGTCAAGGGGAACCTTTACCTTTACCTAGGGTATAAATGTAAATGATAAATTAACAAATAATATGGTGACCAGGACTGTTATGTTAGGTGAGAAGTATGGTGGAGAGCCCCCTTGGAATTCTCTGTTCTGAAAATGGTGACATTCTGGGCTTTTCACAATGCATAGTATCTCACCATATCTTGCAGAGGCTCGTTTCACTTCTTCCCATTCCCCACACCATTGTTCTAAGGTGTTTTTGATGCCATGTCCATACTTGGAATGCTCTGTGACTCTTAAGAATTAACAATGACCCTCATTCTTTGTCTTTTGCCTTCAGCTTCTTCCTGAGCTGACGAACCCAGATGAGTTGCTCTCCTACTTGGGGCCTCCAGATCTCCCTAATAACAGCAATGATGACCTGCTGTCTTTGTTTGAGAACAACTGAGACCGCCCTAAGAAAACACATTTACTGAGCTCTGCACACCACGTACTCATCTGCACTTCACATGTATACACACAGAGATGCGCGTATACACTTACACAGTCAATCCATACCATAGCATCCCCAGCTGTTATCAAGAGAGAGGCCTTGCCTTGTATAATGACAATGCCCAAGGAGTCTTGCCAATGAGTCTGAACAGTTATAAGGCAACCCAACGAAATTTTGGTCCCCAGTCAGTCATCATGGGTTTTTTGTTTTCTTGAATGGCCTTTTACTGTACAGATGTTCTGTTGCAGACACAAGGGCAGCTTGATTGTAGCTGTCTTAGGGAGCCCTTTGTATACAAGACAGATGGTGGTGATGCTGGTTGCAGTAGCGGGGGGACTGTACCTGAAGAATTAATTTTTTTATTAAGTTGCTCAGACCATGCTAATATGCTAGGTCCAGACAGACAGCAGCTGTACGGTTTCTCCTGATGCTGCCCAGGAGACATTCTGGAAATCTGCAGGAAGATATGGACCCAAACACCTTTATGATATTTTAGCAGAACTGATAATTCTTTCCTCCCTTTCCTCATGCACCTCATTCAGGATCTTCATCTCAGGATGAACTGCAGTACCCAAACAAGTGAAGCCCTAGAAGGAAAGTGGTTGCTCCCTTTGTTTTGACATTTCCCTGTGTTTTTTAAAACCACACAGCGCCAATGAAGAATAGAGATCAAGAAAGAAGTACGTGGAGCTTGCTTGTCCTTGCATGTCACTGGATGTGGAGTCTCTCAGGAGCCTGTCCAAGCTCTTCAAGTCCTGGGGTGGACATCACAGCTGCTTTTTGTTTTGTTTTTGTTTTTTTGGTCTTATGGCTTCCAGCATCAAGGATGTGCGAGAACAAACCTGAAATCAAGATCAGAAATCTATTCACACTCCCTGATCCAAAGGGTTGGTTCCTGTCTGAAAACCCTGCAAGAAACTGAGCTGGAAATCTCTGCCCCCACTCCTATTCCCTAGTTTCTTCTCCATAGACAACAGCAGCAAAGAAATGCATCTCTGGCTTGAAAGAACATATAGTTCCCTAGACAGAACCTGACACGCTGTCTCCATCACACGATGGATCCATCTACAAGCACAACAATGTATATAATGTAGAAACACTAAAGGAAACAAAATTGAGGGGTGGGGGTGAGAAGGGGAGGGAAGGGAAAGAAATATTTAAAAAAGCAAGTGCATCACTCTGTTGTATAGTCTCAAGGGCATCCCAGCCTTGGGCAAAGGTCCACTGTATAAATGTGCATAAGCTTCCTAGATTGTAATATAGACCATTCCACATGGGGCTGTGTGCACCATCCAGAGAGTCAGTGCATTTAGCCATAGCCAGGAGGGCCTCCCTCATGTGTGACAATTGTGTGTCCCACCAAAGTAGGATCTGGATGCCGAAAACAAACTCATCTTAATCCTAAACCCCAGAAATGAAGTGCAACGCGTCAGTCCAAAACAATGTTATGTGTGTTGACTTGCCATTCCCTTCCAGTCCTGCTCAGGAACCTGATGCTGTTGAGGTTGCTTTTGGGATGGTGGCAAAGAGGTCCCAAATATTTCCTCTCTGTGAACAATTGAATCCATTGTTCATGGCCAGGTTTCCTGAGCCAGGGAATCTGTGTGTCCAAGTGCTGACAGCTCTGTTGAGTTTTGTGTATCTTGTTTCATTATTATATTAAAGGATTCTTTTTGGTGGGGCTTGCCAAAGAGCTTGTGTCAAAGACAAATCTGGGGAGTATGGTGGATCTCTTTATCTCCCCACACACACACACACACACCCAAACTGAATTTGCGGTGGGTTATGCAGCTTCTCGTTTCCCCCTATTTCAGTTTAATTGATGAACAATTTAATTCTTGAAGAATACGGCTTATTGTTACCTCAGTCTTATAATCAGCATAAATGTCTTACACTCAAGGAAGGATAAATTACATTTTTTTTTAACCACAACCTTTAAAATCCCTTTAAAAAGCTAACGGGTGGTGGTGATGGTTTCAAGGAACTCAGTCCAAAAGAGCTGACTTCTCCAGAGTCCAATTATAAAATCATGCCAAGGAGCTAAAAATACTTTGGATAGGGCAGGCTTCTTAGTCTGTCTCAATGAAAGAATGTTGTCTTACAACTTCTCTAAAAATGGGAAGAGACAGGGAGAGAGAAATGAGAGGCTAAGTGTGAAGTTACATCATCTTGGTTCAGTGGCAGAGTGCCTTCTTTGCTTGCAGGTTTAATCCCCGACACCCTGTTGGAAAGGATCAGATGACAGAAGATTTCTGCCAGAGGCCAAGGAGAGCTATTGCCATTCAGAATTACAGTAGTACAGTAGCTAAACAGGCTAAACACCCAATCAGATCTATATTACAAGTTCATATATCTTGAGAGCTTGTGATCCAGGGAGAAATGGCTGAATAATATCCCTAGGACAGTTCATTTAAAAAAAAGGGAACCAAGTCTTAAGTAAAAATGAACCAGTTTAGCTGAGATCTTAATCCACATTGAATAGAAACAGAGGAATAAAAGTGTAATGTGAAGGGGTGAAATATCAAGTATAAAGAGGCAAAGAATGGAAAGGTATGAGCATATAGGAGAATTTGAGCAGAATTACTCTTGAGGATGGAATGAGCCAACAACCATATTTTTTTGCCCAATGAAACTTCAAAGAACAAAGGACAACAATAGTAAATTAATCTGGCCTACCGAAAGAACTCAGAATCTGCAGAAAGAACTTAAGCTATGAGATGGTGAAGTCACTAAAGATGGCTACAAACTGACTCCCTAGCATTAAAGTTTTTCCCAGAAACGGACAGGAGTATATGTATATGGTATAATATCAACAGACATGGAATGTCCAGTGCAATACATCATAGGGGTTGGGTGTTTCCCAGGAGATTAAAAGAATTTAGCTATGAAGTGCACTAATGCTTCCTAAATTATCCCAGTGCAGTGTGGAAGGACAATCATATAAATACCCCTGTCTCTGGTGATTAGTGTACAGGAAATGGATCACCAAGAGTGATGCAGATAATGAAGAAGCTAGTGAAGAACATAAGAATCTCCTGATTCGGTCAAAGTTGATTATCTGGCCAACAATGGCCAGAAGATGTTGCTTTGGCGCAGTATTATTTTTATCATTAAACCTTGCAGATTCTGTGAGAATTTAATGCCCCTGGCAGGCCATTACTTTCCCAGAGACCTTTACCTGCTTTCTCAACCTTTTGAGTAGGAAGGGCGAGCTTTGAGAGGTCTTTTGGGTGATGACCACTGAGAATTTTATATGACATCCATTACATAGGCTATGAGATTTCTGCTCGTTACAAACATAACAGATGTATTGATTTCTATCCCATTTTATGTTATCCAAGTTCCAATCACCTGCTTTATTCTTCCGTAGAATCTTGAATTAGTGTTGACTCTTGGCATTCACTTCATGCAATGTTTATCTTCCAATGCCTGTATCAGAGGAGTTTCCACCTAGTCAAGGACCTTACATTATCCCAAGTCAACATATTAGGTGGTCCTCAGTTCGCAGGAGCAGTGGCATTGCTGGAATGTCAATAGTGTCCTCTGCAGGAATGTAACCTGCAAAGTTCCAGACACTAAGCATTCAAAAACAAATCCCACTATTCAGTTTCTTTTGAAAGTTTATTTATTTATTTATTTATTTATTTATTGGACTTATATACCGCCCCATAGCGCTACAAGCACTCTCCGGGCAGTTTACAATTTTTAATTATACAGGCTACACATTGCCCCCCCCCCCCAGCAAGCTGGGTACTCATTTTACCGACCTCGGAAGGATGGAAGGCTGAGTCAACCTTGAGCCGGCTACTTGGGATTTGAACCCCAGGTCGTGAGCACAGTTTTAGCTGCAGTACAGCGTTTTAACCACTGCGCCACAAGGCTCCCCCAGAAAGTTATCTGCATGTTGTCCTTTCACTAGTTTGTAAATTTCTAGTCCATGCACCTAATGAAGCCCTCTTATTTGCAGAATTAGCCCTCTATGTAGGACAAAGCATTTGAAACTGATGCAATTTTTAGTCCTTGTTTCTTTGGATTCTGTCATATGTGAAGATTGGTGAGTTCTCATACACATTCCAGGTAAAGAACATGACATCATTTCTTCCTGCAATCAAGTTTGCCTGAGCTGCTAATACAGCTTTTTCCCCCATCCCTGCATTCTTCCTAGATATGTTGGGCTATAGGTCTGGACATCCCCACTCAGTACAACATATGGTCATGTTGGTTGTACTGGATGGGACTTGGAAGACCAGCGCATCTTGACAACACAGATCTAGTTCATTCCTGTCTTCATTGCTGTGATCTGGCTCAGTATTCCCTTGAAAGAGCAGGTCTGGTTCATTAACCATAGAAATACATGAAACCCTCAGGGTATGAAGCAGTGCCCGAGTAAGGAATTGTTTTCTCATGGTCCCAGCGTTCAGATGCTTCCTACAAACAATGGAGAGTTCCTATCATCAGCTGGCCAGTCTGAAGAATGGAAGAAAATTCCCATCTCTGTTCAATTACATTCCGTTGGAGAGGAAAGCATATAGGTTTGCCAGATCAAGATGTGTCTTTAAGCAATGTCTATAGCGGCTATGAAAGTAAAAGACCGAAAGAATAGAACCTGTGTAGTTGACACTACCTATCCATTCTGTAGAAACTGCTAGTTTCTCAACTGCCTTCTGCAGAGATGGAGTGCCTCTTTGGGGTGAGTTCACATCTCAGTAATTGACCATTAATTGGGAACACAGGAGTAACATATGTTTCTGTGATATAATTCTGTGTGGGGTTGTTTTTTTAACTTGCCTCATTTATGGGGTATTTATCTGGTTCCAATTTCACCAGCCCTTCCCCAACTTGCATCCTCTATTATCAGTTGGATTACATCTCCCCCACTTCCCCAGTCCTGAACCCTCTGTGCACAGCACAAGAGGAAGTTGAGCACGTTCCATATGTGTTATCTCTGACACATTTTTGGCATCACCTGGCAGGACAAAGTTCCAAATAGAGTAGTCCTGGAACGAGCTGGAATTTATAGCATATATACATTACTGAAACAGCAATGTCTGTGTTGGCTTGGGCACATTGTGAGACTGGCTGATGGTCGGATTCCAAAAGATCTCCTGCATGGAAAATTAGTGCAAGGAAATCGCCCCAGAGGAAGACCACAGCTGCGATACAAGGAGATCTGCAACTGGGATCTGAAGGCCTTAGGAATGGACCTCAACAGATGGGAAACCTTGACATCTGAGCGTTCAGCCTGGAGACAGGTGGTGCATCATGGCCTCTCCCATTTTGAAGAGACCCTCGTCCAGCAGGCTGAGGCAAAGAGGCAGTCCCAAAACCAGCAAAATCAGAGCTGGAGTGTGGAAGGGATTGTCTCTCGAATTGGCCTTCTCGGCCACATTAGACGCTGTTCCAGGACCTCTATTCAGAGCACGTTACCATAGTTTCTTGAGACTGAAGGATATCTACATCCCCAGACAGGGTTGCTACCTTTACCATGCAGTGTTTCTGGTGAACTCCAGGTTTGAGAAGGCTGCATTTAACCCTGCCTAAATTGTCATCAGGGTAGCTACTACCTGGTGCCATGCACATTAGCCATGAGAAAACGTGCTGGAGAGAAACAAAGATGCAAAGTGGTCCCATTTGCTGAACCTCACGGCGTTAAACAGCCAAAGTGCTGCAAAACCCATTTATACCGATTCAGACACGGGTACGATTTTGTTTCCCTTCTGCTTAAGTTATTTTGCGGGATCTGGAAAAAGAGATGCAACTGTTTAACACTTGGTGTGAAAAGCTTGACTCCATTCACATAGTGATTTTGCAAACAGATGTTAAGATTAAGCCCCAAAATATGCAGCCCTGCATGGCTGGAAACTAGGTTTCCAACAGTTGTTGTTGTGAATAGGCCATGTTTATTAATTAACTTTTCTCTAAAAACCCTCAGGGCACCATATGTGATCATCCTCTCCATTTTTATCCTCACAGGCACCATTAAATAGAATAAACTGACACAATGGCTGAATTCCTGTTGCCCAGTTATGCAAATAGTATAACTTTTAGAAGTGAATTAACGTAAATTAACAAATCCCTGTAGACACCTGTTGCATTCTGAGTTGTGTGACTTGGAGATAATAATTATGGAGAGTTCTTCAACATTTTTGTTAATGATTTGGATAAGAAGGTACAGGGAATGCTTGCCAGATTTGCAGATGACAAAATTGGGTAGAGCAGCTAATGCCTGGAAGACAGAATCAAAAAGATCTTGATTGTACTTTGCTGACAACAGCAGAATGAAATTTAACGGGAATAAGCACAAAGTTCTATACCTGTGAAAAAGTAATAATACCCTGTTTTCCTGAAAATAAGACAGGGTCTTAATTTTTGCACCAAAAAACACATTACGGCTTATTTTCATGGGATGTTTCAATTTTTTCATGTACAACAGTCTCGTCTCGTCTAGTCATTCAGTCGTGTCCGACTCTTTGTGACCTCATGAACTAGAGCACGCCAGGCCCTCCTATCTTCCACTGCCTCCCGGAGTTGGGTCAAATTCATGTTGATTGCTTCGCAGACACTGTCCAGCCGTCTCATCCTCTGTCGTCCCCTTCTCCTCTTGCCATCACACTTTCCCAACATCAAGGTCTTTTCCAAGGAGTCTTCTCTTCTCATGAGATGGCCAAAGTACTGGAGCCTCAGCTTCAGGATCTGTCCTTCCAGTGAACACTCAGGGTTGATTTCCTTTAGAATTGATAGGTTTGTTCTCCTTGCAGTCCAGGGGACTCTCAAGAGCCTCCTCCAGTACCACAATTCAAAGGCATCAATTCTTCGGCGGTCAGCTTTCCTTATGGTCCAGCTCTCACTTCCAGACATCACTATAGAAAAAAACATAGCTTTGACTATTCGGACTTTTGTTGGCAAGGTGATGTTTCTGCTTTTTAAGACGCTGTCAAGGTTTGTCATCGCTTTCCTCCCAAGAAGCAGGCGTCTTTTAATTTGTGGCTGCTGTCTCCATCTGCAGTGATCATCGAGCCCAAGAAAGTAAAATCTGTCACTGCCTCCATATCTTCCCCTTCTATTTCCCAGGAAGTGATGGGACCAGTGGCCATGATCTTAGGTTTTTTTATGTTGAGTTTCAGACCGTTTTGTGTGCTCTCCTCTTTCACCCTAATTACAAGGTTCTTTAATTCCTCCTCACTTTCTGCCATCAGAGTGGTATCATCTGCATATCAGAGTTTGTTGATATTTCTTCCAGCAATCTTAATTCCATTTTGGGATTCCTCCAGTCCAGCCTTCCGCATGATGTATTCTGCATATAAGTTAAATAAGCAGGGAGACATACTCCTTTCCCGATTTTGAACCAATCAGTTGTTCCATATCCAGTTCTAACTGTTGCTTCCTGTCCCACATATAGGTTTCACAGTAAATAGATAAGGTGGAGAGGCACTCCCATTTCTTAAGGACTTGCCATAGTTTGCTGTGGTCCACACAGTCAAAGGCTTTTGCATAGTCAATGAAGCAGAAGTAGATGTTTTTCTGGAACTCTCTGGCTTTCTCCATAATCCAGCACATGCTAGTAATTTGGTCTCTAGTTCCTCTGCCCCTTCAGAACCCAGCTTGTACTTCTGGGAGTTCTCGGTCCACATACTGTTGAAGCCTACCTTGTAGGATTTTGAGCATAACCTTGCTAGAGTGTGAAATGAGTGCAATTGTGCGGTAGTTGGAGCATTCTTTGGCACCGCCCTTCTTTAGGATTGGGATGTAGACTGAACTTTTCCAGTCCTCTGGCCACTGTTGAGTTTTCCAAACTTGCTGGCATATTGAATGTAGCACCTTAATATCATCATTTAAGATTTTAAGTAGTTTAACTGGAATGCCATCACCTCCACTAGCCTTGTTGTTAGCCAGGCTTTCTAAGGCCCACTTGACTTCACTCTCCAGGATGTCTGGCTCGAGGTCAGCAACTACATTGTCTGGGTTGTCCGAGATATCCAAATCTTTCTGATATAATTCCTCTGTATATTCTTGCTACCTCTTCTTGATGTCTTCTGCTTCTGTTAGGTCCCTCCCATTTTTGTCCTTTATCATGTCCATCTTTGCACAAAATGTTCCTCTAATATCTCCAATTTTCCTGAACAAATCTCTGGTTTTTCCTTTTCTGTTATTTTCCTCTATTTCTTTGCATTGTTCATTTAAGAAGGCCCTCTTGTCTCTCCTTGCTATTCTTTGGAAGTCTGCATTCAATTTTCTGTAACTTTCCCTATTTCCCTTGCATTTTGTTTCCCTTCTCCTCTCTGCTATTTCTAAGGCCTCGTTGGACAGCCACTTTGCTTTCTTGCATTTCCTTTTCTTTAGGATGGTTGTTGCTGCCTCCTGTACAATGTTACAAGCCTCTGTCCAAAGTTCTTCAGGCACTCTGTCCACCAAATCTAGTTCCTTAAATCTGTTCTTTACTTCCACTGTGTATTCACAAGGGATTTGGTTTAGATTATACCTGTCTAGCCCAGTGGTTTTTCCTACTCTTCAGTTTAAGCTTGAATTTTGCTATGAGAAGCTGATGATCAGAGCCGCAGTCAGCTCCAGGTCTTGTTTTTGCTGACTGTATAGAGCTTCTCCATCTTTGGCTGCAGAGAATATAAGCAATCTGATTTCGATATTGTCCATCTGGTGATTTCCATGTATAGAGTCACCTCTTGTGTTGTTGGAAAAGAGTGTTTGTGATGACCAGCTTGTTCTCTTGACAAAACTCTATTAGCCTTTGCCCTGCTTTGTTCTGAACTCCAAGGCCAAACTTCCCTGTTGTTCCTTTTATCTCTTGACTCCCTACTTTAGCATTCCAGTCCCCTAGAATGTGAAGAACATCTTTCTTTGGTGTCAGTTCTAGAAGGTGTTGTAAATCTTCATAAAATTGTTCAATTTCAGTCTCCTCAGCAATGGTGGTTGGTGCATAAACTTGGATTATTGGGATGTTGAAAGGTCTGCCTTGGATTCGTATTGATATTCTATCATTTTTGAGATTATATCCCATTACAGCTTTTCTCACTCTTTTGTTGACTATGAGGGCTACTCCATTCCTTCTATGGGATTCTTGCCCACAATAGTAGATATGATAATCATCTGAATTGAATTCACCCATTCCTGTCCATTTTAGTTCACCAATGCCCAGGATGTAGATGTTTATTTTTGCCATCTCCTGCCTGACCACCTCCAGCTTACCAAGGTTCATAGATCTTACATTCCAGGTTCCTATGCAGTATTTTTCCTTGCAGCATTGGACTTTCCTTTCACTTCCAGGCACATTCACAGCTGAGCGTCCTTTTGGCTTTGGCCCAACCACTTCATTAGTTCTGGAACTATTTGTACTTATCCTCTGCTCTTCCTTAGTAGCATGTTGGACACCTTTCGACCTGAGGGGCCCATCTTCCAGCATCATATCTTTTAGCCTTTTGTTTCTGATCATGGGGCGTTCTTGGAAAAGTTACTGGAGTGGCATTGCCAGTTCCAACTCCAGGTGTACTGTGTTTAATCGGAACTCTCCACTATGTCCTGTCCGTCTTGGGTGGCCCTGCATGGCATAGCCCGTAGCTTCTCTGAGTTACTCAAGCCCCTTCGCCATGACAAGGCAGCAATCCATGAAGGAAGTACAACAATCTACATTTATTCAAATACAGCAATCTCATCTTCTGGTTACTGCACAGTGGTGGAGGGTGGGGTTTCATTTAACTGGGGCTTATTTTGGGTGTTTGGCTTATATTATGAGCATCCTGAAAAATCATACTAGGGCTTATTTTCTTTGCAGCATTGTTCTCTTTGCAGTCCAGGGGACTCCCAAGACTCTCCTCCAGCACCAGAATTCAAAAGCATCAATTCTTTGGCAGCTTTCTTTATGGTCCAGATCACTTCCATACATCGCTACTGAAAAAACTATATCTTGGACTATGTGGACCTTTGTTGGCTAGGTGATGTCTCTGCTTTTTAAGATGCTCTCTAGGTTTGTCATCGCTGGCATCTGACATAGACACCTTTAAAAGGGGATTGGACAGATTCCTGGAAGAAACGTCAATCACAGGTTACAAGCCGTGGTGGGGATGTATACTCTCCAGGCTTAAAAGGAAGGTAGCTCAAAATGCCAGATGCAGGGAAGGGGGATCAGGAGGCATCTGGTGGGGCCACTGTGAGATACAGGGAGCTGGACTAGATGGGCCCTTGGCCTGATCCAGCAGGGCTCTTCTTATGTTCTTATATAAATTGTCACAGATTGTGATTTTTTTCATAATTTTAACAGAACAAATTTGATGTTTGTGGGGGTTTTTTAAAAAAAATCTGAATATAGAAACAAAATTGATAGATTCAGCTACTCATGCTGAAGGGTTTTAGTGCTATGCTCTTATTGGCTAGCTTTCACTCACTGTATTTATTCAAGGCTGTGGTGCTGTGTGAGATTACCTGCTCCTTCCCCCCCCCCGATTCTCATATTTAACAGTATGAGGGTACCACACCCAGACCAATGCCTGCGTAATCTTTTTCCATGCTAAGCATAGCAATACCTGTTTCGTCTCTCATACAGCTAGTAATTTCATTTCCCCC
Source organism: Pogona vitticeps (assembly GCF_051106095.1). Classification (NCBI taxonomy): domain Eukaryota; kingdom Metazoa; phylum Chordata; class Lepidosauria; order Squamata; family Agamidae; genus Pogona; species Pogona vitticeps. The sequence goes on from NC_135790.1 coordinate 13,817,402, forward strand.
CCCCCCGGCTTTTTAAAAAACATTACAAATCCCTCCATGAATGGAACCAAAGTAATCTGAGAATGAACATTTCAAAACAAAGAAGCAAAAGTAAAACTGATAGAGCTACCTATCCTTCATCACCACTAAGCAGCAAGGTGAATGGGTCCTGGGTTTGTTTTTGTTTTTAAATTGCAAAATGAGTGTTTTGAAATGTTGTTGTTCCCAGGAATCAAGATAAATTGTGCAGAATACAGCTATTCCAACTTTCTAGCATGACTGCTATTTACTGGAGTCTTGGGCTAGCAATTCACTTGTCTTTGAGTCAGCAAATCATATAATCTTGGCAGCTGCTGTGTAGATTAAATGAGACACTTGCGTGTCACATACTAGGACTGCCTGGCATGCCTGGCTGCCTGAACCAGCACTCCCCAAGGAAACAGACGGTTGCAGTTCTGCTTAAAAGTGTTACGTACTGGAGTGGTGCTTTTACTTGGAGAGATGGGAAGGGTGGCTCAAGAGAACAGGTGGGAACCATATGCCCTTCTCACTTCATGCCAATCTAACCCCTAAGGATTACCTTGGACTCCTTCTGCAAAATCCACTGTGCAGCAATACTGCATAGCTGTAGTACATAAGAAGAACTCGAGGAAGACCCTAGGAGTTGCAAAGAATCATAGAATAATGGAGTTGGAAAGATTCAATAAGGCCATTGAGTCCAGCCCCCTGCTCAATTCAGAAATCTAAATCAAAGTATATCTGACAGATGGTTGCCTCCCTCATCTTCATATCCAGTATTGAAGACACTTGACTCTTTGCACATGTTTGTCCCAGAGGCACATATTTGTCCCAGTGGCATATATTTTCTTGGGCCAAGCTAAGATATTTTACTTCCTGCAGTGAAGGACCAGTTCACAGCCCTGAAGAAGGTTCTGCATTCTGGTCCCACAGCAGCCAATCAGATGCAGAAGGGAAGCTAAAATGCAGGTCATGGGTCCTGCTACCTGGAGCTACCCTCTTTCTCCTGTTCTCTGTGCATTGCTATGAAAAAGCCTGTTGCTACCTGGTAGTTTGTGGAACATAGGATAGGGCACCGCTCTCACACCAAATGTACAAATACATGAACACATGGCACAGACATACATCTCCCACTTTCGTGCACCTTTCAGATTGATGTGACAATCTCACTCTGCCTCATGGAAAGACCAGTTACTCCAGATGAAAATAACTGAAAACTATTAGGAAAAAAAAAACAAAGTAAAAGGAATTTTAAAGAATATTATTATTCTGGAGAATCAAGGATCTCTGAGAATATCCCTTTGACTGCTTGCTACAGCAGAAAATAACTGAGGGAAATTGTTTAGGCACATCGACATGTGCTTTGCTTGGGGCGGAGCCCAGAGAAAAAGTTACTAAACTTTGGAACATTCCAGAGACTGTTCTGCATAGCTCACAGATGACCACTTGAAGAACCACAGTTACATGTAATCAACCTGCCCTACCTTAGAGCACAGCCATAAGAATTAAAGTGGCATAACGGTGAGATAAGGAAAATGCACTGTACTTGGGTGACACCCAAAGTTCCCCCATGCTACACTTAAGTCTCTGGTTCTTCAACGTGGTCTCTATGAATCCACACCAGTGGGTTAAATAGAGCTTGCGCTGGTCCTCTCGGAATCTTCCAGAGCTATAGGGAAAAAGTAACAAAGTTTAGGTTGCCCTGTACAGCGCATGCTCCACCCGCCAAAGCCCCAGTTCCATTTTTCCACCCTCGGAGTTGGAACCTCTTGTTCAGAGCTCTTCAAAATTGTTGATCTACCTTCTCATTTCGGACTTGGACTTGATTTTTTCACCTACCTGATCTCTGTTGCCCTGATCGCGGAACGTCTGACTATTCTCTTGCCTCTGGTGATTCTGCAAGTACCTTAATTGCTCTTTATTGCGGCCTATTTACCGTCTGCTGAGATGCCACGCGCCTCCCGGACTGCTTCAGTTACACCCTATTTACCTTATTTTCCCACGCTATTTGGCCTATGTCACCTAAAAGAGGGCCATTTAGCCACTGCTCTTCGTGTTCAAGGAAACTACCCTTTTCAGACGGCCATTCTCTTTGTATTTTTGTTTGGGGGAGACCCACTCAACCAGTCATTGTAAACATTGCAAGGAGTTTACGAAGGCCACTTTAAAGACTCACCAGCAGCATTTAAAGTACTTTCTGTGGAGCCAAACTTTGTCGGCTTCACAGCCTTCAGACATGGAGTCTGCTCAATCTACATCCTCAGTCCGCTCTGAGGTTAGACTTGTTTCTTCACCTCCTCCTCAGACTGCTAAGGAGAAGCTTAAGAAAAAGGCTACATCTAAGAATCCTCAACTGGCTTCTTCTGTTCCTTCGACAACATCGGAACCAAAGCAGAAAAAGGCGCCAGCGAAGCCCAAGGCTAAGGCAAAGGAACTAACTTTGGTTGTTCCTCCCGTTTCTGCCTCTTTCCCTTCTCCCATATTAGAAGACTCCTCTCAAGACCGAGACTCGACATTGGAATTGGGCACCTCTCTTCCACCTTGACAAGAACCTCCTGTCGACACCGAGAGGTCGCCTACTGCTAGCCAGCTCACTCAAGCTATTGCTGGCTTAGCAAATGCCCCTTCAAGCCCAAACCTGCATAAGAGTAAAAAGACAGCAAAGTCTTACTCTATTCAACAACAACCTAGACTGAGTAAATTTCAGTCGTGCTCTAAGTATTCAAATCAACATTACCAGCAACCATCTGCCAACACTTACCGTTCTTTCAGCTCTCAGGCTCACTAACGTTCTTCCCAACCTTAATCGGCTACTGCCTTCAAACCTCAATCTAGTCAAAAACGACAGTCATACAAGACACCTGGCAAGAAGTCAAGGCAATATCTTTGACTTGCCCAGAATCACTTCACTCACCAGCCACCCCACCCGCCTGTCTCCTTACCTTCACAACTGGACCATCATAACACAAGACTCTTGGGTCTTGAACATTATACACTCAGGTTACCGTCTGGAGTTTACAGAATTGCCTCCTCTAGGACAGGTCAAGCCTACATCATTCAATCCAGTCCTAGAAGAGATTCTCACCCTTCTCGAAAAGCAAGCCATCCAGAAGGTGCCAAGTTGAGACATCATAAACAGGTTTTACTCCCAGTACTTCACTGTACCCAAGAAGGACGGCGGCCTAAGACCAATTTTGGATCTGAGGGACCTGAATACCTACCTCAAACAACGCTATTTCAGGATGGTCACCTCAGAAGCAATCATTCACCTGTTGAAGAGAGGTTTGTTGTTGTGGATCTAAAAGATGCGTATTTCCACATCACCATTCATCAAAAGTTCAGGAAATACCTGCGCCTAATCTTCATGGACACCATTTACCAATATATGGCTCTTCCATTCAGCCTCTCAACAGCTCCAAGGACCTTCACCAAATGCATGGCCCCGGTAGCAGCTTACCTCCGTCTACAAGGGATACAGATCTACCCGTATATCGACGACTGGCTGATTGTCTCCAGGTCAAGGATACAAGCACTGACACACAGTATGTTATCCGCACCTTGGAAGCGTTGGGCCTCTCCATAAACTACGAGAAGTCCAATCTACAACCCGCTCAGGTGATGGATTACATTGGAGCAAGACTGGACTCAGTCCACGCTCGCATGTTCCTACCACCAGAACGTATACACAAGTTGAGGAAGGCAATAAGAAAGTTCAGACCTCATGCAAGAGTGTCAGCAAAACTCACCCAACATCTTCTAGGTCTGATGGCATCAACAACATCTACCCTATCTCATGCTCGCCTCAAGATGCGCTCTCTTCAGTCTTGGATGCTCATTCTCTTCGACCCTCATCAAGACAGTCAGCACAAGCGACTAACAGTTGTAAGCAGCCCCTTATCTCCAAAGAGATTTACGGGGGTGCCGGAGACTGGGATGAGTCCGAAGTCCAGACAAACCTCTGACTGCTGAGCAGAGCCCTTAGGTCTCAGCAAGGTCCTGTCTAACACTTCTTCCTCAAAAGCCAATCTCCTTTATTAAGAAAGCAACACACACAGACAAATCCATGAGTTATACTCAGAATAATCTGGCTCTAAATCTTTGGTAGCAAACACACATGGCCAATTAGACATTCAGCTAGTCTGTACAAGAACCAATGCATGCAGATCAAATCATTACTGCTTTATTGAAAAGAATTGCTTTAGAAAAGGTTTCAGTTGATGGTAAAATAGTTCAGTAGGTACATTTTCATATCAAGACAAACGGAACACCCCCCTTCCCACTCCAGCTATAAAAATAAAGAAATGGAATTATGCTAACTAATAAAAAGCATAACACAGTCCATCTCACGTGTCTTGGGTCTTCACAGGCTGACGCTAGATGAAATCCAGTTAACTTCCATCAGTCCATGGTAGGAAAAATAGTCCATAGCAAAGTTATAATCCATTATGGGAAAAAGCACGTGTCTGACCTTTCTCAGTCCAACTCCATCTTTTTCCAACCTCTTACCAACTTCCTTCTTCTTCCCAGAATTCTTCATAAGGAACACCCCCTCCTGGGTCTTGTTGTCCCACCTAACTTTCTCATGAGAGCTTGAGAGTTGTTATCATGTTTTGTGGCAGAATTATTTTGACTACGAAAGTCTCTGCTCTCTACCATCTTAGCAACGAGATAACCATAGAGCGAAGCTTCTCTGAAACAGCATGAAAAACTTTCCTACTACAGAGCAGACTTTAAATCAAGATGGATGCTGTCAAGACAATATTATGACTACAAAACCCATTCTAGCATCTCATAAAAACACAAATCATCACAACAGTCACTCCAGAACTTGCTCTACAGCTACAGTGGTGGACATTCCTCCCACATCTCCTGGTCGGACATCCATTCCATCCTCTGCAGCTTACATGACAGGTCACAACAGACGCCAGTCCCCTGGGATGGGGAGCACACTGCGAGGGTCACTAAATTCACGCATTGTGGTCCCCTCAGGAAGTGTCACTCCACATCAACCACTTGGAGCTTTTGGCTGTCATAAAGGTGCTCAGGGCCTTTCTCCCTCTGGTACAAGGCCGAGCAATACAGTTGGTGACAGACAACACCACAGCCATGTTCTATGTGAACAAGCAAGGAGGAACAAGGTCAAAATCACTCCTGTTTCTGGCAGTCCACCTATGGGAGTGGTGCTATCAGCAGCACATCTTTCCGGTGGCCATTCATGTCTCCACAACAGAAAACCAGGTGGCAGACGAGTTGAGTCGTCGCTTGTCGTCACTTGTTTCAAACTCATGAGTGGGAGTTGGATCCACTCGTGTTCCACACACTGTGCCGCAGATGGGGAACACCCTCTATAGACATGTTTGCCACTTTGAACAGGAATTGTCACAAGTATGCTTCACATGCGGGAAGAGGCGAGGAGTCTCTGGGGGATGCCTTCACGATCCCCTGGAACAAGGGACTCCTGTACCTTTTTCCGCCGATACCCATCATACAAAGAGCCCTAATCAGGACACTCCAGATGGAAGCAGAAGTAATTTTGATTGCTCCCTGGTGGCCACGACAACCATGGTTCTCCATGCTTCTACAGTCAGCGATGGACAAAATGAAGCTGCCCCTCATTCCACATCTGATCACCCAGGACTTGGGGAATGTCCTTCATCCAGACCTGGAGTCCCTCCACTTGGCAGCGTGGAGGATATCCCATCAATAAAGGAAGTCATTGACAAGGCTAGAAAACCAGCAACTAGCTGTCTTTACAAACACAGATGGCAAAGCTTTCTCAAGTTCACTAAGGAATGTGGTTTACAGTCTTCTCCAGTTGCATTGTCTACACTGCTACTTTACCTCCGGCATCTCTTTGATTTAGGACTTTCAAAATCTACTCTCAAAGTATATACATCAGCCATTGTAGCCTTTCAACCCCAGGGCTCTCAATCATCCAGGTGGTTTTCCCATCCTACATTGAAGGCCTTTTTCAAGGGTCTTTCAAATATGATACCTCCTGTGAAGAGACCTTTGCCACAGTGGTCACTACAGCTTGTGCTTCATTGCCTTACCCGTCCTCCCTTTGAGCCTATGGCTAATTGTGACCTGAGACTCTTATCATTCAAGACCTTGTTTCTGGTGGCCATCACTTTGGCGTGCAGAGCTAGTGAGTTGGCAGCACTTCATGCGGATTCTCCCTATCTTCAGTTATTCAAAGACAAAGTTGTGTTGCACCCAGATACTTCCTTCCTCCTTAAAGTGATTTCAGAATTTCATGTTAATCAACCCTTGTTGCCTTCACTGTTTCCAAATCCAGTTTCTGATGTTGAGCGCATGCTCCACTGTTTGGACATTCGACGTGCACTATCTTTTTATGTTTCAAGAACCAAGGACTTTAGAAAAGTTCAAAGACTTTTCATATGCTTCTACGGTCAGCGTAAAGGTTTTGCTTGCCTCATCGTCTACTCTGTCCAGATGGTTGGTTTCCACCATTTCTTTGGCCTATCAGTTGCAGACCAAGCCTCTCCCTGAGGGTCTTCAAGCTCATTCCACTAGAGCTGTTGCCACATCCACGGCCCTGCTGCGAGGAGTTGACATCCCTGACATATGCAGAGCAGCTACCTGGTCCAATGTGTCTACTTTCATCACACATTATAGACTGGACCTACGGGCGAAGAATGAGACTAAGTTTGGGAGAGCAGTGCTGACATCAATCCTGCAGTGACGGTCCATCTGCCTGTAAGTTAGCTTGCTAGTCACCCACTGGTGTGGATTCATAGAGACCACGTTGAAGAAGGACAGGTTACTTACCTGTAAACATGGTTCTTCAAGTGGATCTCTATGAATACACACATCCCGCCCAGCCTCTCCACATGTCCGTCACTGTTGACTGAGGTCCAACTCTATGTGGCGGGCACATGGAACTGGGGCTTTGGTGGGCGGAGCATGCGCTGTACAGGGCAACCTAAACTTTGTTACTTTTTCCCTATAGCTCTGGAAGATTCCAAGAGGACCAGCGCAGGCGCTGTTTAACCCACTGGTGTGTATTCATAGAGATCCACTTGAAGAACCATGTTTACAGGTAAGTAACATGTCTTTTCTAGCCTGAGTGTGGTCACAGGAGACTTCAACTATCATAATATCTGTTGGAAATCCATCTCTGCCAAGAACATAAAGTCTAACAAATTCCTCACTTGCCTTGCTGACAGCTTCTTGTTCCAAAAAGCTAAACAAACAAAACCAGCAAGGGGCTCAGCTATGCTGCACCTGGCATTCAACAACAAGGAATAACTGATCAATGAGGTAGAAATAGCAAACTTTGAATGGACGTAACCATAAGCTTTTGTGCTTTGTTATATTGAGAAAAGTTAAGGTGGATAGCAGTAGAATGCATATTCTCAAGTTCAGGAAAGCAGATTTTGAAAAGTTAAACAAATACTAGGTGAGATCCCATTGACTGAAATACTTAAAGACAAAAGAGTGGAAGATAGATGAGAGTTTCTTGTGGGCAAAATACAAAAAGTGCAATCATACAATTCCTGTGGGGAAAGAGAGAGGGAGACACCTAAAGAAACGAGTTGCTGCAGCAAAAGCTTACAGATTATCTAAGATTTTAAAAGGCAAATGGAAGGAGGAGTATCAGGAAGGAGGAGCACAAACAAGTAGCCAACATTTGGAGAGGGAATATGTGGCTCAGTGTTGAAAAAGAGTTGTAAAAGACAAAGCAAATACCAAAAGGAGGTTTTCAAATATGCTCCAAGCAGGAGGAAGATCAAGGAAATAGTGGGCATGTTGCATAGAGAGGATGGGGAAAAACTGTTTGGTGACTGAGGTAAAGTAGGACTGCTGAATGCATATTTTTCTGGGGCAAATAGAATAAAGGAGAGCACAAGGGAGCTGCTGCCCATTATTGTTACAGGAGGTGGAGTGGACTTAGCTACTTGAGATGGGCTCAGATCTTCACAGTCGGAAGAATACTATCCAAGGTACAAAATAAAATTATGGATAAAACAGCAATTTATCTTCGAGAACTCTTGGAGAAGTGGAAAGGCCATCGAAGACTGGAGAGCAAATGTCATCCCCATCTTCAAAAAGAGGAAGAAAGAAGATCCAGGCAACTATCAAGCAGTGAGTTTGACATTAACAGCAGGAAAGGTTCTACAATAGATCATGAAACAATCTGTGACCACTAAGAAATCACTACACTGTGATATCTAGGACTCAGCACTGGTTTCTTAAAAACAAGTAACACCAGATTAATCTTACCCTTTTTATTATTATTTTGTCGAGCCACAAGCACAGTTGATGAAGGAAGTGCTGTAGATGTAGCAGATTAATTTCAGCAGAACTCTTCACGAAGATATTCTCATGGCCACACTGGTAAGATGTGGGCTAAATGGCATCATCATTAAGTGGATTTGTAGCTAGTTGAAAGGCCATACCCAAAGAGTATTTGGTTCATCATTATCCTGGAGAGAAATTATTAGTGGATGTGTCACTAGCCCAGACTCTGTTCAACATTTTCGTAAACAATTTAGATGAGGGGCTGGAGGGAATTCTCATTAAAATTGCAGGTGACACTAAACTAGGAGGGATGCTATCTTCATAAGATAGAATCAGGATTTAGGAAGGCCTTGGCACACAGGAGAACAAAACAAACGAAAAGAGCTTCAACAGGGAAAAAAGTAAAGTTCTATAGTTAAAAAAAAACAGATCCACAAATATAGAATGGAGGCCAATTGGGTAAATAGTAGTATAGGTAAAAACCAGTGTAGGAGTTTAGTAGACCATAAACAAAACAAGGGTGTGCACTTTCATTTTTCGGACAGCAACCCCAGAATTCTCCAGAAATCCCCAAGCAGAATTCTGAGAGGTACAGCTCAGAAACCTACCTCTGCAGACCAGGTTCCTTACCTCTATTACTGCTTTCTCCATCCTATTCTTACCTCCAAAAGTAAAGAAGCTGCTACAGTGCTACATAGGAGTTGTAACTCTTTAAAAGGTGTCCTCTATAGAGCCAAAAGGGCAACAAGTTATTTGCACCTGTCACCTTTTAGTGGTGGAGTGTTTCTGGCTGTCTTGGCCCAAGAGATTACTTTTCCTAGATCTCCCAACTCAGACATGTCAAGGTGGATCTACAAATATTAGAGAGCGACAATATACTTTTTTGGTGGATAGTGATGGCTGTAGTAGTTTGAAAAACATGGAAATATTCTGTGCTCTTTCCATATTTTTAAATACTACCTTATGTAGAATTCTATGCAAATAAGGAACTAGCACAACAGATAACTCCTAGATTTGCCCCTTTCTGTTTGTCTTACTCTCTTGGTCTCTCCCTACTCCTTGCTCCTCCAAAAGGAAAATATCTCTTTATTCTGATTCCTCTGTACAGTCTCTGATCACTTTGTATACTTGTTTTAGGAAGCATTCTATCCTCCACCTTCCCATCTTTGTGTTAACTAAGGGCAGCTGCACTAAGCCAGAGAAACATTCTATGTTCGCTTCCATTACTAAGCCCAAAGGATCTTCTGCTGCTTATCAGACATCTGCCTTTCTGGTAGTGAAACTCTGGCTTCCCGGGGTTCATCTGGACCAGCTTCCTTCTTTTAGGGTTGAACAGAACCTTGTGACAGGCTGTTGCTACTACTGTTTGCACATCAATATACATTTCAGAATGATCTGCTCTCTTAATCACTCCTGCACTCTTTCTTTTGCTAATGACATAGGTCTTACTTTGTTTTTGTGGCCTAGTGGTTATACTGTCAGACATTGCAGTTATACATTACAGTTTGGGAAATCCGGGTTCCAAGCCATGAAACGCACTGCACACTGAATAGCCTTGAACTGCTCACTCTTTCAGCTTCATCTACCTCACAGTGTTGTTGCAAAGAAGAGTGTGAGGCAGAAGACAGCCACCTATGCCAGCTAGAGCTCAAGAGGGGAAAGATGGATACAGAAAAGTAGTAAACGGGCAGATACAGAAGAGACCCTGACTTTATGATGCCTATCAAGTCCTACAGTTCTTATTGAGCTAAATGCTCTTCTGTCAGACATGTTCTGTCAATATCTCTAGCAGCTTTGACTGTTGCTCTCTCTCCGTAGCTAGAAGGTGAGAGAAGGAGAGACCAAGGAGGGTCACAGTGAATTTTGATCAGCTGTATCAGACGCAAACAGATTGAGATCCAATTTTTGCTGTATTATTTGGGAATCGGAAGAACATTGACATATGCCACCCTTGGACTGTTGACTCACCTCTTCGTATAGATGATTTGGGACCAAGAAGTAAGATAGGGAAGGAGGGGGAAGAATATTTATAGGTGACTAGTTACTTATGCCCCTTCACGGATTGCTGCCTTGTTGTGGCGAAGGGGCTTGAGTAATTCAGAGAAGCTATGGGCTATGTTATGCAGGGACACCCAAGAAGGACAGGTCATAGTGAAGAATTCTGACTAAATGCAATCCACTTGGAGCAAGAATTGGCAAGCCACTCCAGTATCTATAAAAAACAACAATCCATGAACAGAAACAAAAGGCTAAAAGATATGATGCTGGAAGATGGGCCCCTCACGTTGGAAGGTGTCCAACATGCTACTGAGGAAGAGCAGTGGACAAGGACAAGTAGCTCCAGAGCTAATGAAGTGGTTGGGCCAAAGACGAAAGGATGCTCAGCTGCGGACACGCCTGGAAGTGAAAGGAAAGTCCAATGCTGCAAGGAAAAATACTGCATAGGAACCTGGAATATAAGATCTTTGAACCTTGGTAAATTGGATGTGATCAAACAGGAGATGCCAAGAATAAACATTGACAACCTGGGCATCAGTGAACGGGAATGGGCGAATACAATTCAGATGATTATGATATCTACTATTGTGGGCAAGAATCCCATAGAAGAAACGGAGTAGCCCTCATACTCAACAAAAGAGTGGGAAAAGCTGTACTGGGATACAATCTCAAAAATGATAGAATGATGTCAATACGAATCCAAGGCAGACCTTTCAACATCACAGTCATCCAAGTTTATGCACCAACCACCAATGCTGAAGAGGCTTAAATTGACCAATTCTATAAAGATTTACAACAACACCTTCTAGAAATGACACCGAAGAAAGATGTTCTTCTCATTATAGGGGATTGGAATGCTAAAGTAGGGAGTCAAGAGATAAAAGGAACAACAGGTAAGTTTGGCCTTGGAGTTCAAAACGAAGCAGGGCAAAGGCTAATAGAGTTTTGTCAAGAGAACAAGCTGGTCATCACAAACACTCTTTTCGAACAACACAAGAGGTGACTCTACACATGGACATCACCAGATGGGCAATACCGAAATTAGATTGGTTATATTATCTGCAGCCAAAGTTGGAGAAGCTCTATACAGTCAGCAAAAACAAGATCTGGAGCTGATTGTGGCTCTGATCATCAGCTTCTTATAGCAAAATTCAAGCTTAAACTGAAGAAAGTAGGAAAAACGACTGGGCTAGTTAGGTATAATCTAAACCAGGGGTCTCAAAAATGTGGCCCGGGGGCCATTTGCGGCCCACCGGATGATAGTTTGTGGCCCCCGCCTTGCCTGCCCCCCCGAAGCACCCATGCGTCCTCTGATATCAAGAGTCAAAAAAAGCCTCGTCTCGCTCGCTGGCTCTCCCCCCAGACAGCGCCTTTTGCACACTCCTTCCAGAACTGCAGCCTGCCAGCCAGCCCACCTGTCTGCCAGCTGGCAGGCTGCAGTTCCGGATGGAGGGTGCATGAGGCGCTGTCTTGGGGGAGAATCGGCGAGCGAGGCGCGCTGTCGGCCCTTTTCCCCAAGTGCCTGAGCCACTGCTGAACGATGCCCAAGAGTGGAGCTCGCTCCCAGACCATCCTCGAAGAGCACCTCCAAGCCACCAACAGCAGCTGCCACAGCCACTGCCTCTTCCAGGGAAGCGGCTCTCTTTCTCTCTCAACACCCCCAGCACCAGCCCGGCCAGCGGCCACCTCAACGCACGGTGGTGCTTCCTCCTCCTCCTCCCCCTCATCCTCTTCATCCTGCTTCAGCCACCTCGGATCTGCAGGCTGCCTGGGCTCGCCTTGCAAAGTTGCTCCTCTGTCGTGGTGGAGGTAGCTGCTGCTGCTGAGTGAGACTTTTTTGAGGGGGCCCTCAGAGAAAGGTTGCCAAACCTCCATGTGTGTGTTTGTGTGCATGCATGCACGGGCACCTGTGGGGGCCTCTGCCCCATTCTGTTTAATTTTGCGAGTACCGGTGGGGGCTTTTCTCCTTTGGCAAGGGAAATTCTGTGAGGTGTTTTTTTTAATTTTATGTCGTGCCCTCCTCCCCATGGCTAGGCGTCTTCGTCCTGGTGGTGGTGGTGGTAGTGAAGAAGGAGCTGGAGGGGGGCGTGGCCAGTGATGAGGGCTCGCGCGCCCCTCCTCCTCCTCCTCAGAGCCCCAGCCAGGCTAAGGAAATTCCTGGGCAGATTCCTCGGGCTCTTGCTCTGCTTGGCGGAAAATCTGATGTGGCCCAGCCTCACCCAGACTCTGCCTTCAGTGGCCCCCAGGTAAATTGAGTTTGAGACCCCTGATCTAAACCAAATCCCTTATGCATACACAGTGAAAGTGAAGAATAGATTTAAGGAACTCAATTTGGTGGACAGAGTGCCTGAAGATTGGAAAAGATCAGTCTACATCCCAATTCCAAAGAAGGGCAGTGCCAAAGAATGCTTCAACTACTGTACAATTACACTCATTTCACACACTAGCAAGGTAATGCTCAAAATCCTCCAAGGTAGGCTTCAGCGGTATGTGGATCGAGAACTCGTAGAAGTACAAGCTGGATTTTGAAGAGGCAGAGGAACTAGAGACCAAATTACTAGCATGTGCTGGATTATGGAGAAAGCCAGAGAGTTCCAGAAAAACATCTACTTCTGCTTCATTGATTACACAAAAGCCTTTCACTGTGTGGACCACAGCAAACTATGGCAAGTTCTTAAAGAAATGGGAGTGCCTGACCACCTTATCCATCTCCTGAGAAATCTCTATGTGGGACAGGAAGCAACAGTTAAAACTGGATATGGAAAAACTAATTGGTTGAAAATCAGGAAAGGAGTACTACAAGGATGTATCTTGTCTCCCAGCTTATTTAACTTAAATGCAGAATACATCATGTGAAAGGCTGGACTGGATGAATCCCAAACTGGAATTAAGGTTGCCGGAAGAAATATGAACAACCTCAGATATGCAGATGATATCACTTTGATGGCAGAAAGTGAGGAGGAATTAAAGAACCTCTTAATGAGAGTGAAAGAGGAGAGCGCAAAAATGGTCTGAAGCTCAACATCAAACAAACTAAGGTCATGGCCACCTCCTGGCAAATAGAAGGGGAAGATATGGAGGCAGTGACTAATTTTACTTTCTCAGGCTCCATGATCACTGCAGATGGAGACAGCAGCCCCGAAATTAAAAGACGCCTGCTTCTTGGGAGGAAAGCGATGACAAACCTTGACAACATCTTAAAAAGCAGAGACATCACCTTGCCAACAAAAGTCAACATAGTCCAAGCTATGGTTTTTCCAGTAGCAATGTATGGAACTGAGAGCTGGACCATAAAGAAGGCTGACCACCCAAGAATTGATGGTTTTGAATTGTGGTGCTGGAGGAGACTCTTGAGAGTCCCCTGTACTGCAAAGAGAACAAACTTATCCATTCTGAAGGAAATAAACCCTGACTGTTCACTGGAAGGACAGATCCTGAATCTGACACTCCAATACTTTGGCCATCTGATATGAAGAGAAGACTCCCTGGAAAAAATCCCTGTTGGGAAAGTGTGAGGGCAAGAGGAGAAGGGGATGGCAGAGGACAAGATGGATGGACAGTGTCCTCAAAGCCACCAACATGACTCTGACCCAACTCTGGGAGGCAGTAGAAGACAGGAGGGCCTGGTGTACTCTGGTCCATGGGGTCATGAAAAGTTGGACACGACTTAACGACTAGACAGCAACAACAAAAGGTTAGTTATGTGCCGGAAGAAGGGAGTAATATATCACATTTCAATACTTTATACCCAGGAAACCCTGGAAGGGGTTTCAAAGGTTAGAATAGACTTGACAGACCCTAATAGGGCTTTCAAGATAAGTGGAATATTTAAGGAGTGGTTTTACAGTTCCACTTCCTGAGTCAGTTTCCATGGCTGAGCAGGGATTCAAACCCTGGCCTCCTAGTTCATCACTCAATCCACTACACCACATTTGTACCAGTGATTAATAATACAGTGGTGCCTCGCATAGCGAGGTTAATCTGTTCCGGATTAACCTTCGCTATAGCGAAACATCGCTAAACGGAATTTAAAAAGCCATAGAAACGCATTGAACTTTGTACAATGCGTTCCTATGGCTTTAAAACTCACCGTTAAGCGATGTTCCTCCATAGCGCCGCCATTTTCGCGCCCTCGGTAAGCGAGGGCAGGGCGCGAAAATGCGGCGCAGACCTTCCAGCGGCCATTTTGGAACCGCCGATCAGCTGTTCTCCCCCGCTTCGTTATGTGATATTCGCTAAGCAAATTGCTTAGTGAATATCGCAAAGCAAAAAATCGCCATAGGGGCCATCGCTGAGCGAATGCTCCAGCGATGGCCCAGAGTGCCTCGTTAAGCGATTTCATCGCTCAGCGAGGCGCTCGTTAAGCGAGGCACCACTGTAACTCTAATAAAACTTTCATTCCAATTTGTGGCAACTCTTTCCAGAGTTTTCTAGGTATGAAGTACTTTGATGGGATATATTGTTCCATTCTTCTGAGTGCACTTTGGGACTGTGCATCTTGCCTGTGGCTACACAGGTCAGCTGTTCTCCCAGGAGACATAGAGGGGAATTGCATGTCCAACATCTGGCTCGGCAGTCCGATACCTGACTCAACTATTCCATTTAATATCTGGTACCCTAAAATGGTCCACCTTGGAAACTGGAAACTCATGCTATGTGTAATATGATAGCCACTACCCTGTTTCCCCGAAAATAAGACCTAACCTGAAAATAAGCCCTAGTATGATTTTTCAGAATGCTCATAATATAAGCCCTACCCCAAAAATAAGCCCCAGGTAAGTGAAACCCCACCCTCCACCATTTGTGCAGCAACCAGAAGATGACATGACTGTATCTGAATAAATGTAGATTGTTGTACATGAAAAAAAAATAGAACATCCTCTGAAAATAAGCCCTAATGCGTTTGTTGGAGCAAAAATTAATATAATACCTTGTCTTATTTTCGGGGAAACATGATAAAAGATTTAGCTTCATTAATTTGGTTTTTCTTTTCTACTAATGCTGTGGTTATCATTATGCTTTATACCAATAAATGGCTTAAGTAGATTTTCTGGCATTTTAAAGTGGGCAGTATTTCATAGCTCCTCCTGCTTCAAGGAAATTATACACAATGGAATATCACTGTAATAAGTATTTTGAATACGTTTATGTGACCACAGGCCTCTCCAGTCCTTCTGGGGTTTTTTATGGCCTAGCAGAGAAAAGTCCCTCAGCCTCTAGCTTGGCTCTCCAAATGGACTTTCATTCTCCATGAAATTCTCCAAGGAGCATTACGGGCAGAAGAGAGAGCAGGCTTAGCTGCCGTGGAAGACGGCAGAAGGAGACATCCATGACTGATTCTACCAGCATGAACCCTTCCATTAGACAAGTGGAGTCATTCCTTTGAGCAGCATATTTGCACTGTCATGAAATGGAAGCTATTTCCCCTCCCCTCCTCACAACTCATTACTATATTTTTACAGGAAGAGGCACCTGTGTTTTTTTTTCCAGAAATGACTTGGCTTGTTTTGTTTGCTAGGCAAGGTGGGGGGGGGGGTTGGGAGTAGGTGGGCAAGCACTAAAGTGCACAAGAAAAATAAAGAGAACAGAAGGCCCAGGAATGAATGGACAGCGTAGTATTTTGAAGTGAAGCACTTCTTCACAACCTTATATGTTTAAGAAATACAGCACCAAACATGCAGGATTTTTCTGCTACCCTGTGTTGAGCTCATCAGGAGTCTCAGTTTGTGAAAGTGTTTCTGTCCCAAATATTATAATGAATAAATGCATTCCTTTCTTTTCTTCTGTAGGCTAGACAGCTTTGCCAGGCTATGAAAGCTGGGCACATCAGCCTCAAGGAGTAACGTGGCTTGGTCCCCCCCCCTCAGATGTTTGCAAGGAAAGCAAATCCTTGTGAGACTGAATATGAGATACTTCAGCTGAATAATGGCCCAATAACAAAACTGAACCAAAAAATATGGGGGGGGGGGTTGTCACAAAATCCTTCTAGATGAAATAAAAAATGGCAAGAACTCATCCTTTAAATTCAGAATTAGGCAAAACAGTTTAGACAGACACTTAATCTCACTGCATAGTCCCCAAATCCCCTTCACGGATTGCTGCCTTGTCGTGGCGAAGAGGCTTGAGTAGTTCAGAAAAGCTGTGGGCTGTGTCGTGCAGGGACACCCAGGATGGACAGGTCGTAGTGGAGTGATGTATGGAAGCGAGAGCTGGACCATAAAGAAAGCTGCCCATTGAAGAATTGATGCTTTTGAATTGTGGTGCTGGAGGAGGCTCTTGGGAGTCCCCTGGACTGCAAGGAGAACAAACCTATCCATTCTGAAGGAAATCAACCCTGAATGTTCACTGGAAGGACAGATCCTGAATCTGAGGCTCTAATACTTTGGCCATCTCATAAGAAGAGAAGACTCCCTGGAAAAGACCCTGGTGTTGGGAAAGTGTGAGGACAAGAGGACGACAGAGGATGAGATGGTTGGACAGTGTCACCGAGGCTACCAACATGACTTTGACCCAACTCCAGGAGGCAGTGGAAGGCAGGAGGGCCTTGGCATGCTCTGGTCCATGGGGTCACGAGAGTCGGACACAACTAAATGACTAAACAACAACAAAAGTCCCAAATACATATTTTGACTTAGCTCCTAGAGGTATTTTTAAGAAGACCAATTAACAGCTATAAGATCTAAGCAGATTTTCTAATACAGTGGTGCCCCGTATAGCGAGGTTAATCCGTTCCGGATTAACCTTCGCTATACGAAAACATCGCTGTGCGGGTAAGCAAAGCCTATTGGAACGCACTAAACTTAGTTTAATGAGTTCCAATAAGCGTGGAAACTTACCCCTCCAGCGATGTTTTCGCTCCGGCGGCCATTTTGGAGCCGCCGATCAGCTGATCGGTGGCTCCAAAATGGCCGCCGGATGACCCGAAATGGCCCCTATCAGTGTTTTCGCGCCCTCCCCTTGCTTACGGAGGTCGCGAAAACGCTGCGGGGGGGCATTTTGGGCCATCCGCGGCCATTTTAAAATGGCCGTGGATGGCCCGAAATGCCCCCCCCCGCAGCGTTTTCGCGACCTCCGTAAGGGGAGGGCGCGAAAACACTGATAGGGGCCATTTCGGGTCATGCGGTGCCCATTTTGGAGCCGCCGATCAGCTGTTCGGTGGCTCCAAAATGGCCGCCGGAGGCCCCAATCGTTGCAAAGCGAGTGCGGCGATTGGGGCTGATCCGTATAGCGATCCCCAAAAAGGGATCGCTATACGGATTCTTCGTTAAACGGTGCGCTCGTTAAGCGAGGCACCACTGTATTCCTTTTCCTTGCACAACAACTAGTGGACAAGGTTCAGATGAAATGTAAGTTTTATCCTAAAAAGGATCCAACTTGGTTATATAAATGGGACACTCGTCAATAAATCATAGCTTGGCAAGTTACTGAAAGTCCTAACCGTTTCTCGATGCTGGTGGCATCATTACTGTTCTGTTCCAAGTAGCGTATGCTACTAAGTTTAGCACACTGTTGCCTGCAAACCTTAACCCATTTGTTCAGAAGAAAGCTCTGTTTATGTCACACAAATGTCCTTTGATTTGCTGCCCTACATGGTCTTGACATCAGATTAGTCCCACTAGTTCACCGAAACACTTCTTACAAAACCAAATCAAGTATTAATTCTACAATGTTGGTTGTTCCTAAATGAGATTTATTGTTCTCATGTCATTTCTGACATGGATCTAAAAGCCACTCTTTCCCTGTATATACAAGTGTGGGAATGTGCATGCAAAATATATACAGTATGTACAAGCATATTTAATCCAGTTATGACATTTCCAGGTTTCTTGTCACTTCGTTCTTTCATCCATACAATTTCTGCTTAACAGTTTGTGCCAATTCCAGCCCTTTTAAATTGAAACTACTTTGGGGTCCACCTGAAAGAGAAAATGCACTGTTAATCCGTTATGTTTATTCCAGTTTTAACCTTACATTTGGTTTTTCTCTGTTTCAGCACAATTGCACAAAGGTTTACTTTCTAGTTAAGTGCGTACATGACTTCAGCCTTAGTCTCTGGTTCTCATTCCCTAACTTCCTATTATTGTGCAAGAGAGTTTGGGAATTCTATTCCCCACTGTGCCTTCTTGACAGGGGAAGGACTCAGTGATTCAAAGGGTCTCTTCCAGCTCTGCAGTTCTAAAATGGTGGTGTGATTATGATGAAATTCTCCTACATCTTACTTTGTATCCATCCTGATTCAGTAGGACTTGAGATATGCCTTAGCATTCTCTGTGATATTATATGGGATCTTACACTGTATTTCTGAAGGTAGTAGCATTTTGCATAGTTTCCTAGGAACAGGGTGGCACAACACATTGCAAGTTATGGCCCACTATTTAAATCCTCTAAGAAAACTAAATACTGCCCTGTTAGACACAATTCTTTATCATTTTTATTGGGCAGCAAGAATACTGCATAACAAAATATTAAATGACTGAAACCCAATCCATAAGAATATAGGCAATGGATACATTTAAAATTATGAAATTATCAGTACTCAGTCTACTCACTTGTTCAGTTTGTGATCAGATCTGTTCTACATGTACTATGAGTGTTACTTTATAAGTCACCATATAATTAGTGTCATTCAGCAAAACAACATGGTCCACATTTTATTGACCATCCCAGCATTTTATCAATATAGTTCTTTGTAAGTGCAGAAAACAGGCACCTTAACACCTATGTCAGCATACTCCATGTTCCCAACAGGTACTACAAGAGATGTGATGTTTTCTGCCCCAAATGCTCTTGATGTTACCCATTAATGGGCAAAAATTATCCAATATAATTTATAAATTATACTGTGATACTTCTGACATGAACAAAGATTTGTAGGCATATTCTTCTGAAAATTTTGACAGATCCACTCTCTGTACCTTTAAAGGACAGTTCTGTTGGTATCTCATCTGGTCATGGTTTATTTCTTCTAAATATTTTCACAACAGCTTCACTTTACTTTCTAAAATTGCTGGCTCTTTGTTATAAGACTCTTCTCCAAAGCAATCTATCATCCTTGTGTTGTTTCTGCATATTTCTTCAGTTTATTGTTTCCACTATCCTGGTCAGATACACTTTCTCTTTTCATCTTCAAGCATTTATATTTCATTTTCCCTCTAATATATAAATTGGATGAGAGATCCGACCACTAGGCACAAAAGAGTCTGCGAAAATTTACTGGGCAGTCTAGGAGTAGCAATACAGAAAGTAACTTCTCCAAGCTCTGGGCACCAGTGATAGCACCAACAAACTAACCAAACTCACACCCATCACACAAGGGACTAGTGCAACAAGCCACAATATATCCGCAGGTAACACATTCTGGTCCCTGTATCAGCCAGTTTTCCAGAATATGTATTTTTAATCGGAGGATTTGTTGTTGTTGTTAATTCCTTTTAGTTAGCAGGACATAAAGTATAAAAGCCAGCTGCAACATAGGAGAACCATGAAGAATAGCTAAAAATCCCCGCTTCCATTCTTCTGTTCTCACAGTTCTTTACATATAAAAATCACTGTACAAGTAGAAAAAATTACTTACTTGTTGTGGAATTTCAGTTACAATGAGAATGAGAAGGATAAAGAAACTGCAGTCTCAGCCATCTTGGGAGACTGAAATCCACCATGCTAGCCACCTAATTAGAAGTAGTGAAGAAATTTTACATATCTGCTCATGTAAAAAAAAAAACCAGAGAAAAGACAGCAAAACAACAACAAAACAAAACAAACACAAAAACACCAACCGGGAGCAAACAAATAGGAAGAGGGGGCAGGCCTTGCCCCAAGCCCTGGAAAAAGTGCTAATATGTTATCAGTGACGCATAATTATGTCAGGCGGTGAAGCCTTGTTCCCACTGAAACCCAGTGTTACGTTGTATGTAAGCTTGCATGAAACATCCCTCAGGTCCCATCTTGCTTTGCAGGTTCTTGAAACGATATCTTATTAGAGTCAGGATATCTTCTATCATAGTTGGACAGCAGATGATATGAATGGTCCACTTCTCTGCCAGGTCTCGTAACCAGGTGGTACTTCAGGCTAATGTGTTTGGTGTGTACATTCATTTTCTCACTCTATGGCAACCTGATGCAGCTCTGATTGTTTAACATTACTTGGACTGGCATATTTTCATCTATCCCGAAGTCCATTAGCAACTTCTCCAGCCACATCAATTCACTGCATGCTTTTGTTGTGCCAGTCATAGAATCGTAGAATAACTGAGCTGGAAGGGGCCTCTAAGGCCATCGAGTCCAACCCCACCCCCGCTTAATGCAAGAATGCAAATCAAAGCAGATCCGACAGACAGTTGCCTCCACTGGTGAAGCGCTCACCATATCTCAAGTTAACTGGTTTCATTGTTTTACTGCTCGAGTAGTTAAGAAGTTTTCCCCAATATTCAGCTGAAATCTGGCTACCTGTAGCTAGACCTCATTATTACATGTCCTGGGGTGTTCAAGAACAGATCCTGCCCCTCCACTGTATGACACCCTTTAAAGTATTTGAAAAGTGCTATCAGATCTCCTCTTAGTCTTTTTTCAAGGCGAAACCTGTCCAGTTCCCTCAGTCTTTCCTCATAGGGCTTGGTTTCCAGTCCCCTGATCATCCTGGATGCTCACCTCTGAACTTACTCCAGTTTGTTTGCGTCCTTCTTGCTGTGTGGTGTCCAGAACTAGACACAGCACTCGAGGCCTAGCCAGTGCTGAATACAGGGGAACTAGTACCTCACATAGTTTGGAGATTATACTTGTTAATGCATCCTAAAATCACATTTGGCTTTTTTGCAGCCACATCACACTGTTGGCTCATATTCAGCTTCTGAACTACAATAATTCTATGATCTTTCTCACTCTTAATATTACTGAGCCAAGTATTCCCCCATCTTATAAGTATGCATTTGTTACCCCACCCCACCCCGGCATAGAACTTTGCACTGTTAAATTTCATTCTCTTGTTTTGGCCCAGTGCTCAAGCCTTTTTTAATTTTATTCCTGTCTTCCAAGATATTGGCTATTCCATCCAATATAGTGTGTTATCTGCAAATTTGATATGTATCCCCTACACTCCCTCATCCAAATCATTAATAACAATGTTGAAGAGTACCAGGCCCAGGACTGAGCCTTGGGGTACCCCACTTGTTACTTTCTACCAGTTTGAGAAGGAGCCAGTGATAAGCACTCGCTGAGTACGATTCTGTAACCAACTGTGTATTCCCTTGACACTTGTTGTATCCAGCACAAACCTCTTTAATCTTGCTAATCAGAATATTTGGCACTTTGTCAAAGGCTTTGCTGATGTCAAATATAATACATGTATAGTACTCCCACCGTCTACCAGGGAAGTTAACTGATAAAAAAAGGAGATAAGATTAGTCTGGCAGGATTTGTTCTTGACAAATTAATGTTGGCTTCTAGTTATTACTGCATTGTATTCAAGGTGCTTACAGAGTGACTCCTTTATAATCTGCTCTAGAATTTTCCCAAGATTTGATGTTAGGCTGGCTGGTCTCGTGGTGGTGGTGCTGGGAGTTAAACCGCAGAAGACCTGCAGTCATAAGATCGTATCCACGTAACGGAGTGAGCTCCCGTCGCTTGTCTCAGCTCCCGCCAACCTAGCAGTTCAAAAGCTTGCAAAATGCAAGTAGATAAATAGGTACCACCACAGTGGGAAGGTAATGGCGTTCTGTGTCTAGTCGCGCTGGCCACGTGACCATGGAAAATTGTCTTCAGACAAAACACTAGCTCTATGGGTTGGAAACGGCGATGAGCACCGCCCCTTAGAGTCGGACACGAATGGACAAATTGTCAAGGGGAACCTTTATCTTTACCTGACCGGTCTGTAGTTCCCTGGTTCCTCTTTTTTGCCCTTTTGATTAATTATGACTATGCAGAAGACAAAGCTACATGTTTAAGAGAAGCCCATGAAATAGAAACATCACCACACAAAAACAGGAAACCACTGGTGAATTTATAATCTGTATTGTCCTCTGCCCAATCTGCATCAGTGTTCCCTATAAACTTTGGGTTTATATACTAGCTGGCAGTTTTAACTTGAAGTCCATGGTCTCTTTCAAATATCTAGCTCCCTTCTTAGAGTTGTCCAATCATTCTGTGCTGGTGAACTTTTCTGCACAGTATGTCTAGAGCGGTTTCTATATCTGGTCTGGTAGTGATTGTAAGGTACAAAAGCTTAAGTATAGCTGTTCTGTATTTACTTTTATTTGCTAGAGGTTCACTTTCCTCCTTGTTTTTAAGAAAACCTCTCGGCATGGTTGTTGTAATGCTATGAGCATCTTGAAAGCCTAATATCTGCAAAAGCTCAACTAGCTTTTGTTTCTGATTTAACAAATATGACCCATCTGCTCCCTTTCAGTTTTAATGCCCAAATAATGTTACATCTCCAACTCTTTGATTTCGTCCTCTTTATTAGTCTCTTTGTTTACCTATTCCCTTTGGGTCGCTATAAGTCATCCACATAGGCAAGGTGTGGATGTGGCCAGCCTCCAGCCCTAGAGCTGGTGACAGCCGCGTTCCCTGGCACAAAATCCATGGGCTCAACTTCAGGGTTTAAACATATAGACGCTTCATTTACAGTTGTACTACAGCTTTGGAGAATCCCTGCAGCTTCAGAAGATGCAGGCTGAGGGGCACACACCAGTCCTTGAGAACACCACATTCCCTCAGTGGGATCCTGAGTCACTGAGGGTCCCCACAGTTCAGGTCCAACAACATGAGGACTTTGCCCGACTCAAAGAGGGTTCGTATTGTCCTTGATATAGACGCTAGCTGCCCAGCCCTGCCTTTCCACCTGGCCGGTCCAGAATGACGACTGGGAGGAGGTCCTTCCAGTGAAGGAACGCCATGCAGCCCTCCTGGCTCCATCAAGCAGCAGCAGCTCCTCCAGGGCATCAACCCAGGCTCCTTTCTCCTCCTCCTCTTCAGTTGACCAGCTGCTTCCCAAAGCCCTGTCTTCCCTCTCTTTTATCCGGCTCCTGGCTGCCTCTGGCAGGTGTTCTTTGTTAAGCGGCTGCACCTTCCCCAGCTGTCTTCCCTCCCTCTTCGCTTGTGCCTGAGCCTCTTCCCCTGGCTGAGCTCTCTACCAACCTAAAGGGGCCTGACGGCTCACCGTGCTCACTCACTCCATCACACAACAATACAGATGGAATGTCCATTTCTGCTTCTGGTATACAAGCACTGATGTGCATCACCTTGCTTGAAGCCTTGTTGCAGTAGCATCCTCTTCCATTTCTCGTTCCAGGCTCAAGCATCTTCCTTCAGTTCCTACAAGCCTTTCTTTAGTTTACATACAAAATCAGGGTATTTCTGGTTAATGAAGCAAGGTGGCTGTTCCATTTATCTATCAATCAATTCTTTATTTACAGTCCCTAGACCTATCACACAGAGAAGCGGACAACTCAGATCCACACAATCTCTGCAATACGTACATCAAACATAGACATAAAACAAACAAGTATACAACAAGTATAAAACAAACAAGTGTATAGTTCCTCTGCAATCTCTCCACGTAGGATTTCTCCACTTCTCCTTCTGCACCCTTTTCCACCTTGAAGACCCTCTTGCACCGAATGGCTTGCCTGGTGAAAGTTTAGTCAGGGTCCAGGTTTTATTCTCGTGCAGTGCTTCTATCGCTTTTCTTGCAGCTCACCTCCATTTGGCAGCTCCAGCTGCTGGCATCTGTTCAGTTCCTTCCCAGGTGTGGGCTCATTCATGAGCAACAGCCTTGTGAGACAGGTCAGGCAAGAAGACAGTACACATTTATTGGGTCTCTTGAGCATCTTATGGCATCAGCGCCTCTTCCCATTTAACAGCTTCAACATCTCCAATCTCCTTCTGTTGGTGTGCTGCTCTCATTCTGTGTATCAACGTCTTCCAGCTTTGACTCATGCTGAGAAGGTACCGGCACTGCCGAATGTACAAGAGGCTTAACACAGTGGTCATCTGTTGCAGAGATTTCTAAAGCCTCTTTTGTCAGCTTTCTTTTGCTCATGAACGACATGTCTTATGATGATCTCCTTTGGCAGATAGGTGACACAGTACCTTGAAAAAACATCCACAAATATTAAAATGTACCAATTGTGTCACAGTGATGGCGCACTGAATGGCCCACATAAGTCATTGTGTATTTATACGTAGGGGACCCATGGCAGCTGACAACAGATAAAACAACAGATTTAAAAACAGTATATAAATATAATATTTAAACACAATTAAATAGATATTAAGATAAAAATCAAGTTTAAAAACAATTTTAAAACATTTACAAATCTGCAAGTTAAGAAGCAGCATTCCTGAGGCAACCTACTGCTTAAAAGACTGCCTGAAGAGGAAGGTCTTTGCCTGATGATGGAAGGACAAGAGGAAAGGGACTAGCCTGGCTTCACAGGGAAGCGCATTCAAGGTCCTCTCTTGTGTCCTCATCAAATGGGCTTGGGAAAAGTGGTGAAACCGAGAGAAGGACCTCTCCAGAAGATCAAAAAGCCAAGAAGGCTCATATATGGTGATATGATCCTTCAAATAGCCTGGACCCAAACCATATAGGGTTTTAAAAGTAATAGCCAGCACTCAGAATTGGGCCCGGAAACAAACTGGCAGCTGGAGATGCTGTTGTAAATGCTCCCTATAAACAGCACCAATCAGCAGAGTGGCTGCAGCATTTTGAACCAGCTGTTTCCCAGCACTCTTCAAAGGCAGCCCTACATAGAATGCATTGCAGTAATCCAAATGGGATGTGTAACTAAGGTAAGCGTCACTGTGGCCAGACTGAACATCTAAAATAACAGGCACAGCTTTAACTGTGCAAATGTACTCCTGGCCACTGCTGAAACCTGTGCATCCAAGCTCAGGGTTGAGTCCAGAAGAACACTCAAGCTGTAGACCTGACTTTTCAGAAAGAAGTTTGACTCCATCAAGTACAGGCTGAATCCCTATCACCTGATTTGCGTTGTGACTGAACAGAAGCCCTTCTGTCTTATCTGGATTTTCAGTTTGTTAGCCCTCCTCCAGTCCATCACTCACAAATGGCACTGATCTAAGCACAGAACAGCTTCCTTAGAATCAAAAGGGAAAGAGAGATAGAGTTTAGAGTCATATTGATGGCACCAAACCCCCAAACCCCAGACAACCTCTCCCAGTAGTTTCATGAACAGCATGGAAGACAGGACCGAATCCTGAGAGACACCACAGACCAATGGCCAGAATATCAAACAGGATCCCCCCAACACTACCTTTTGAGGTTGGCCATCCAGAAAGGCTTGAAACCACTGCAAGACCTATCCTACTGAGAGATCCAGCAGAATCAACAGGGACACACTGTGTCCTGTTCCAGGTATAGGTCATCCACCAAAGCAGCCATAGCTGTTTTTGTCCCCATTCCCAAATAATCATTTTTCTTTTCTAGGTAATCTCGACTTTCCATATGTATGGAAAAACCTTTGCCATCTAAGGCTAATACACTTAACAGACTGCACTGCAAATCAGGAACATAGAAAATACAGATAGGGAGACCCTTTGGTCTCTTGACCCTGACGGTTCAGTTAACTGTGGATGCCAGCCCGTCAGGCCTGGGGGGGGGGAGGCTTGTCTACATCACCATGCTGTCCACAGCCACTGGTGCACGATAAAAGCCAGCCTGCATATCAATGTACAGGAGCTCCTGGCAATCACCAATGCCTTTCGGGCCTTCGAGCCCCTACTCCGTGGTCGAGTGGTCTCAGTCGCGTCAGACAATACGCAGCAGTTTATTATAGAAACAAGCAGGGCGGCACTCACTTGTTACGCCTTCTCTTCCACACCATCAACATTTCAGAATGGTGTTATGCTCGCCACATTTATCCAGTGGCTGTACATTTGGCAGGAAAGAACTATTCCGTAGTAGACCATCTCAGCAGACTACAGTCCTGCCCTCACGAGCGGGCTCTCAACGATGCCATCTTTCGCTGACTCTGTCGATGTTGGGGGGACTCCAGACATAGACGTTTCGCATCTCAGACGAACAAGAAGTGGGCCATGTTCTGCTCCCAAGCCGGCACTGGCCGCAACTCCCTAGGGGACGCTTTCCTGATGAATTGTTCATGGGGCCTCCTTTACATGTTTCCACCTTTCCCTCTTCTTCGAAGGACTATCGTTCGGATCTGACAAGAGAATGTGAACGTCATACTTATACCCCCTTGGTTGCCTAGCCAACCTTGGTTCTCGATCCTGCTCCTGTGAGTCGTGGGATACATCAGGCTGCGGCTGGTCCCTCATCTACTGTCTTGAGACAGAGGTCAGGTATTTCATCTGGACCTTGAGTCCCTCCACCTGACAGCTTGGAGACTTCCCCATCTGTAACAGACATGCTCAATCATGCTCTCAAACCTTCTACCACCTTGACCTACTCCTATAATTGGTAGGCTTTCTATCACTTTGCATCAAGACAACATTTGCCTATTAGGCCAATGTCTCTGGACACACTCCTTCAGTTTCTCCTACACCTGTTTTGCCTGGGACTGGCCCGTTTTACCTGCAAGCTACTTCTCCGAGGCCTGGAAAATATGTGTCCAGCCTATAAGACCACTAATACCTCAGTGGTCTCTCCAATTAGTTCTTCAGTGGCTTATGAGGTCTCCCTTCAAGCCCTTGGTGCCAGCATCGCTCCGCTTGCTGACCCTCAAGACTGCCTTTCTCCTGGCGATAACCTCAGCTCACAGGGCTGGAGGATGGGCTACACTAAGAGCAGAACCTCCTTTCTGCAAAGTAACCTTATGGCCAGACCTTACCTTCTTGCCTAATGTGAAAGTCAAAAGGCAGCTAGTGTGCCTTCTCCTCCAGTGAAAGAGAACATCAAAGAGGAGGGAGAAAAGGGGGACAGTTTGGAGAGAGCCGCTGAACAAGAGAGGGTTAAAACGGAGGTCTGCTTGACAGAGGAGGGAAAAAGTAAGAGGGAGGAGCAATGGGCGGATGTATGGGAGGAAGATATAAAGGGAGGTGACAATGTGCAGGATTTTCAAGTAATAACAGGCGTGAAGAAGGAGGAGAGGGAAAAGACCAAGGCACGAGAAGTAAAAAGTTTATTGGAGGACTTTCCGAACTTAAAGGTCGGAGGACTATTACCAGACCCTGAACTGAAGCAAGGAGGCGTAGTAGTCCAAGAGACCACAGAATGGACAGTGGTGGTCTACCCGGGAGGTCAGGGTCCTTGGAGGAAGGTGGTACGCCCGGATGCGACTTTCAGCAAGCCCCCGGCACAGGGAGATTGGGCACACCACCCTTGTTGTGGGACACTTTGCGCAGTGAGAAGCACCCCCCTCCAGAAGCCCGCCCCCAAGGAACGTTTTGGTCCGGCTCCCCGGTTTTGAGACAAGAGTACATGGTTAACCCTTACGGGCAAGTTGAATGAAAGTTGTATGATTGGGACATGTTAGAGCCTACTGAAGTTGTTATAGATACCCCAATGTTGCAAGTTAATTAAAAACTGTTCTGCTTTAGATGTTCAGACTTCTGACATTCCTGCATATCTCAGTGAAGCGCCCAAAACTACTTACGAACCTTTTGACACATAAGGTACAGTATCTTCTGCCTTCCACTTGAACCAGCCAACTGTCCTTCCTGAGACAGCCCTGCACACTCTGGATGTGACGTGTGCTCTGTCATATTATGTGCACTGCACAACCACTTTTCGTGCCTCACAACGTCTCTTTGTCACCTTTGCTGGCTCCTCCTTCGGAGCACCGGCTTCCTCTCAGAACATCTCTAGATGAATAGTCCAGACCACCCGTATTGCCTATTTGGCAGAGACTCCTCTTCCCAAATCAGTGAGAGATCACTCTACTAGAGCTGTAGCATCCTCAACAGCCTTTCTCTGTGGAGTGGACATTGTGGATGTCTGCCGCGCTGCCACATGTGCCACTCTGCCTACTTTCATCTCCCACTACTGCCTGGATGTCCGTCCGAAGTAGGTCGAGATGTCCTGGCTTCTGCACTTTTGTGACATCCCTCCTCCTGGTTAGTCAGCTTGCCAGCCACCCATTAATGTGCATTCAGAGACCACGAAGGAGAAAAAGAAGTTACCTGTAACTCTGGTTCTTTGAGTGGTCATCTGTTCACACTCCCCACCCTCCTCCCCGCTGTCCGTCACGTGTGCCATTCCATGATGGGCAGCAGCGGTCGGTTCCTTGGAACTGAGGCACTGGGTCCTGGGGGCGGAGTTATATAGCCGGTGTAGGGGAAGTCCCGGCACCAGGCGCTTAAAGCTATAGAAGCTTCCGAGGCTGCTCTGCTCGATTAACCCATTAGTATGAATTCATAGATGACCACTTGAAGATTTGTACTTTAGAGACACGATGTAGTTGTGATAGAAGATTTCAATTATCATGATATCTGTTGTAAGGTAAGTTCTGCTAATTATGGGCCGTCCAATAAATTCTTGGCTTGTGTGGCTGATAATATTCTCCTACAAAAACTACAGAAAGAAACTAGAGGTGTAGATATCCTTTACTTCCTTTTAACCACTAGATACAACTTGGGGCAGGAAGTTGCAGTAAGGGAAACTCTGGGCGAGAGTGACCATGTTCTACTAGAATTCTTGATTCCAAAGGAAACCAAAGCAGAGTGTTGCCACACGGTTTGTGTGTAGCAAAAGACAAAGAAAGGAAACAGTGACAGCCGACAACAAAGAACAGGCAGAAGTGCTCAATTCCTATTTTAGTTCAGTTTTTTTTCCAAAGGACAGACTGTTACCCTCCAGACAAATGTGAAGTGCAAGTGGATGGGTCAGGAGCAAAGCTGGAGATTGATAAACAAATAGTCAAGGAATACCTTATTACCTTGAACGAGTTCAAATCACAAGGACCGGATAAAGCGCATTGAAGGAACTGGCAGAAGAACCCTCAGAACCACTGTCCATTATTGTCTTGAAATCATGGGAAATGGGTGAGGTGCCAGATGAGCAGAGGAAGGCAAATGTTGAGCCTATTTTCAAAAAATGAGGAACCTGGGAATTACAGACCAGTCGGATTGACATCAATCCCAGGGAATATTCTGGAACAGATTATAAAATGGTCCCTATGCAAGCACCTAGAAAACAATGCTATAATAACTAGAAACCAACACGGATTTGTCAAGAAAAAATCCTGCCTGACTAATCTGATCTAATTTTTTTATCAGATAACCTCTCTGATCGACAGAGGGAATGCTGCAGACATCATATATCTTGACTTCAGCAAAGCTTTGGACAAAGTGCCCCATGAAGTTTTGATTACCAAGATAACTAGGTGTGGGACGGATGGAACAAATGTCACATGGATACACAGTTGGCTACAGAATCATACTCAGAGGGTGGTGATTAATGGTTCCTTCTCAAACTGGGAGGAGGTAACAAGTGGGGTACCCCAAGGCTTGGGCCTAGTGTTCTTCAACATTTTTATTAATGACCTGGATCGGGAGATGCAGGGACTGCTAATTAAATTTGTGGATTACAGAAAATTGGGTGGAATAGCTAATATCTTGGAAGACAAAATTAAAAATGATCTAGATAGGCAAGAGCACTGGGCTGAAAACAACAGAATTAAATTCAACAGGGGTAAGTGCAAAGTAGTGTACCTCAGAAAAATAAACGAAACACACTGTTACAACATGGGGGATACCTGGCTCAGTAATACTACGAGTAAGAACATCTTAGAATGATAATAGATTACAATCTGAATATAAACCAACAGTGTGCTGTGGCTACAAAAAAGGCAAATGACATTTTAGGCTGCATTTATAGAAGTATAGTCTCCACATCCCATGAGGTACTCATCCCCCTCTATTCAGCACTGGTAAGCCATCATCTTGAGCACCGTGTCCAGTTTCAGAAACCACACTTCAAGAAGGACGTTGATAAATTGGAATAAGTTCAGAGGAGGGCATCCAGGATGATCAGGGGACTGGAAACAAAGTCCTGTGAGGAAAGACTGAAAGAACTGGGCATGTTTAGCCTTGAAAAGAAGATTGAGAGGAGATCTGAAAGCACTTTTTGAATACTTGAAAGGCTGTCATACAGAGGAGGAGCAGGACTTGTTCTCAATCAACCCAGAGTGCAGGACATGCAACAATGGGCTAAAGTTATAGGAAATCAGATTTTGGTTGAATATCAGGAAAAACTTCCTGTGATGTTTTCCTCATGGGCCTGCTTGTTTCACCAAACCAAGGGCTAGCACTATGTAACCCACAAGCTGACACCAATTTGTCACGATACCCATGTGTCCCATTTATTATTCCCTCACAAAGGCACTCGTTGTGTTCTCTTTTCGCTGCCACCAGTGGATTACTTCAATCCACAATATAAAATGACGTATGTCAGAACACTTGTCTTGTGAACAGAAATGTGAGAAGGGAAGCGAGGGAAAGAAGCCCCTCGCTGGAGTGCCGTCGCTTCCACCAACTACAGAAAGGGAGGTACAGACCTCACCCATTCCGTCCCCGGTTACAAAAGAACAAAGGGGTACCGATACCCGGGATTTAGAAGTCAAAATGTGTGGGTTAACAGAAGAACATTTGGTGGGAACGGGTAGGAAAAAGAGGGTGGAGATTGAGGCAGGGATGGCAGAGATAAAAAGAGAAGAGAGGGGATTACCCCCAGGTTCAGAATGGATCTGAACACAAGATCCCTGGACCAGAGAGTGGGAAAGACTCCGGGTGCCCAGGGAGGAAGCGGACTACTGATGGAGATGGGAGATTCCCCCGTGTCCGCCCTACTAGGGTGAGGCAGAGGCTCGCGGGTGGAGGAGGCGACTGAGAGAGGAGAAAGAGAAGGTAGAAAGGGAAAAGCAAGAGAGATTGAGATGGAGAGTAGAGGAGGTACAGAGGAAGGAGGCGCAATGAGACCCTGGACACTGTTCCCTGGAACCCGAGATGCCAAGCGGGAAGGAGCCAGTGAGGACGAGACCATTCCCCTACTGGAAGGAGAGGAGGTCAAGGTACTAAAAGAGGATCCTCTCTGTGGCTGGCCAGGTCCCTGGGATCCTGAAGAAACAAACCCGTTTTTGGTTAATGCAAAAAGACCCTTGTCGGACCCATTGGCGGCAGAAGAAAAGTTATGGGACAATTTCATAGATAAAGAATTCTTGTTAAATACAAGAAATAAACCTTTCCCCTGTTACAAAGTTACCGAAGGATGTTTTTGTAGAGATCTATATTTCAAAAATTGAACCTTCACATATAACAGAACTTATTTATTGAAGTGAAGCAGAATGAGTAATAACAAGTTTTTTAGATATTCAGTATACATAAGCAATTCATCCAGTTCCCTCAGCATATATTTCTTTTTGCTTGCAATTTCATACCACCTTCTCTATTTTTCTAACCATCCCTCTCTGAATGACTAATCCTAACTATCTGACTAACCAGCCCCATCTCTACTCCTTCTCCAGCCAAGCCTCATGTAGCTGCTGACTCCGCCTCTCCAACCCTCTCATAGGTTCATGCAAATCAGCTCATGAATATGAGTGACATGAGTGAAGTGGACTGTCACCAAACTTCCCAACTTTTAAAGCAGTACGAGGTGGTGAGTGCTCCAATACTGGAGGCATTCAAGAGGAATGCAGACAACCACCTGGCAGGTCTGCTTTGATTTGTATTACTACATTGAGCAAGGGGTGGAACTCAATAGCCTTATAAGCCCCTTCCAACTTCACTGTTCTGTGCACCTGTTTTGGCAATACTACTGCCAAGCAATGTTGCAGCAATCAAGTCAAATAATTGTGTTCTTTATGGCTGAACATTTTAGTAAACCTGGTGGATTTCTAGCACTGAAAATCCTAGATCCCAATCGAGAATGAAACAGCACTTGTGATTTTATCAAAGTTTAATAAAAAAGAGATTTAGGACAAAAATGTTTTCTCCTCATCTGCTGTAGTTGTGCAAACGGGCACAATTATGCCACCATACAAATTCTAACTCTGTTATTACTTAAAACATAGGATAGCTCTAGCATTCACAAGACATTCTAGTCTTCCTTCATGTTGTAAAAATGTGATTTGAGTTCCTAGTCTCATTCTGTCTTAAAGTCATTGTATCCTTCCATGAAAAGCAGTAGGTCACCTATATGTAACTGCTGTCAATGCAAGAAAAATGCCTTGATCAGCAAGGCACAGGAGAAAATAAAAACTCCCAAAATCTAAAGATGATCAGATTGCTAGACCAGCAATTAAAATGGTAACAAAAATGCAGCCTTTTTATTAACTGCATGCAGTCAATTCTGACTTATGACAACCCCTCCCAAGGTTTTCTAGATAAAGAATACACAGAAGTTGTTTACTATTCCCTTTTTCTGGGGGTGTCATGGAATTGTGCAGCTAGTAAGGGATATATCAGTGATTTCAATGGGAGCTGAGTTCTGATCTTTCCCTTGGCACTAGACATGGCCTAAACATAGGATAATGCTGAAGAATAAAGATCATACAGCACAGAACTTAAGATGGTTGTTTTCTATCCTAATTTTTCCCTTGGACCATATCTGATGCTGTTAACAACAAATAGGAAGACCCTACTTATACTGTAGAGCAAAAAATGAATTATGCCCATAGTATAATACTAATATGTATTTACAATTCTGTAGCTTCTAATCTTGATTCTCATGTGTGGCATCCAGAATCATACATCCAGCAGTCACTATAGATAGACCCACTGGGTCTCCAAGACATGTGTTGCAGAATATAATTTTCCAAGTTCTTATCTTTTTCAGAAAATAGAAACCATTCCTATGGAGTAATAAATAATAATGACGTGCCATCAAGTATATTTTGACTTATGGCAACCCTTTTCAGAATTTTTGAGGCAGAGAATACTGAGGAGTGGTTTACCACTCCCTTCTTCTGGAGGAACCCTGGAATTGACTTCTTTCATTAGCAAGTGGATCTAAGCCTGGAGGAAAATGTGAATGAAAAATGCATCTCTCCCCATCCTATAACATCAGAAGATGTGTCAATTTTGAGAAGAATTACCACACACAATGTATTATTATTATTATTATTATTATTATTATTATTATTATTATTATTATTATTATTATTATTATTATTATTATTATTATTATGCATTTCTCCCAACAAGGGACCCAAATAATAATCATGAAAGAGCAATAAATATACAAATGAGAAACAATGGAGTCCATGCCTCAAAAGTGTTTCCCCTCTAGTCCCAGGACCACCTTCCAATTGGGGGTGACCAAGAGTTATATATTGTCAATTTATATTTAAGAGTCACTGATCTTGGAAGGGAAGACCTGGAGCCGCCCTTTAGCCACAACGCTCTGCCTTGGTCCAGAGACACTCTCTTTACCTACCTACCCCACAGGGCTGTTGTGAGAATTTAAAAAAGGGGGAGACAATTTGGACGTGTGCTCTGAGCTCCGTGGTGGTGCAGGATATGAATTATACTATTCGTTATAATAACGATCAGTGGAAGTAGAATCAATTCCAGCAGGACGCAGTCCTGGGAGATTACAGTACTCTCTCGGACTAGGGTTGGGTAAACTCGGGTTCAGATTCCTGCTTGCACGACCCAGGCCCCAACAGCCTAACCTCCTTCGCAAGCCGGTCGTGAAGGGAAACCGCCTTCGCCATTTTGAGCTCCTCGGAGGAAAGGAATAAATGCACAAGATACGCAGACGTTCTTTTGGTCAGGATCGCGCATCGACGCTCACTTCCAGGTCATGGCTACTCGCTGCTGCACCCCCTTCTGCTGCACTATTTTTACACGAACTCGAGCAGCATCTGCAAATAATCTCAAACTTGCAAATTTTACATCCTCATGCTTGGGATAAAACTCCCATGATTTTGAAGTAATCGCGCATAAACTCCGGCAGCATACAATACCAAGGGCATGCCTTCGACGAACCAAGGAAAAACGCCCCCCCCCCCGCACTCCTGTTCCCATCCCCCAACTCATTCCGTTGCAGACACCCCACCCCCCAGTAAAGCCAACCTTAGCATTACACAGAACCGCCCAGCTCTGCGCATGCGCCAAAAGACATGCCTTTGCCGGGTTCCCGCCTGCCGCGGAGACCACGCCCTAACTCAGAAGCGCGGATCTCCGAGATCCCGCCCTCGGCTCCAGAGAAAAATTTTCATTGGACCGAGCGCTTGTCGCTCGGCAAATCCTTCCCACTCTGATTGGCGAAAGGTCGCGTGAGGGAAGGGTGAGGAGGAGTTACACCGGCTATATAAGCTTAGCGAGCCCTCCATTGCTATTGTGACTCCGTTGCCATTTGTTCGTGCTTGTTGCGGGTATTCTTTTATCTTCCTTTTTACGCGACCCAGTCCCACCATGTCGAATCCCATCGTGTACTTCGATATCGCCGCCGATGGCGAGCCCGTGGGGCGCGTAAAGTTTGAGGTACGAGGGCGGGAACGATTGTGGGGGAAGGGAAAAGCCGGGTCTGAGGGTGGCTGCATAGCCGCCATTTCCTGCCAGGGAGGGACTGCGGGGCCATTTTGGGATCTCCCTCATTGTATGGAAGTGGCGGGAAGGGGATGGGAGAGAAACAGGAAGGCTGGGGAAGTCTCCTCACTGCAGAGCGCTTGAAGGGTTGCGCGCGCACCTGGGCGTGGGGGGGAGGGGGGAAGGCGTTTGCGCCTCAGGGCGAGCGAAGGCGGGCGGGCGTCGCCGTCTCCACATGGCCTCTGCCGTCTCCTCTGGGGAAGCGCGGCCGCCGTTGCTTCCTTAACCGCTGCTGCTGGAGTTTGCCTTTCTGCAGCCAAAGCAAGACCTGTGGCCCCGACAGGCGCAATTTTGTGTTTCGCCCGCGCCCCGCCCGCTTTTATTGCAGTGGAGAAGGAGGGCAGTACGTGCGCGACGGGGAGACGTGGGCTGCGGCTCTTGAGTTTCGCAGAAAGTGGAGATTTCTCTGAAGTAGGAATGATCTTAGGGGCAAACTGCTTAGAATCGTCCTCTTCTTTTCCCTGCGACGGCAAGTAAAGGAGGAATAAAGCGGTTTTCTGATCGATCGCTTTTCACAACTGCAGAGGTTCACATACGTCTATACGGGCCTGGCTGTAGGTGGAGGATTTAGGGTGGTTCCCTGAAGCTTGCCACCGTTTTCAGAAACTGCTGCGGATACGTAACGCAGACTTTTAGTTTGCTTTTTTACTATGTTTACACGGTCGTACAGAATTGCAGTAAGCTTTTAATCTGCTAAAACACGAAGTCGAGGGTACAACTGGTTTTTTTGTTGTCCTGCTTTTTAGTTATTTAGTTACCATATTTATGCACGCCCAAGCCTCATCTCAAGACAAGTGTTCACTTTTCTGCTTCTCGAAGTATCTAGAAATTAGGACCATGGCCATTTTGATGGTTATTTTCCTTGCTGTGGGTCTTTAGGAGCCTGTATAACCAGTTTAAGTATTCTGGTGCAGGATTTCAAATGTGCTGAATAGTTCCACCAGAAAGTAGGCCATTGCTTCCAGTCCACTTTCAAAGATGGCATACTTGATTAAAAATTATTTAATATAAGAAATGAAATATTTTTCATTGGAGCCAGAAATGAATCTGAATAAATTACGTTTGAATTCCAGGAAGTGGCTGAAGCAAGTTGCCTGCTTTAATTCAACTGGATGGCTCCTTTGAGTCATTAGTGGATGGCTAAGGAAGCAGGAGTGTAATAGACAGGCATCAGATAGTGCTCCTGTAACTTAATTCATTTTGCTTGATTTCTCCTTTTTTTGTAGTAGGTTGCTTACTTCCTTGTTCAAGGAACGTATTTCCTAGAGCTTTTTCAAGAGTGTGGGCCTGATCCACAACCAACTTTTACCAGTCTTATGTTCTTTAACTCGTATTTTAGCAATGTTCAGTTAGTCATTAATTTGTCCATTCAGAACTCATGGGACATCTGAGAGAACTTTGGCAATAGGTGCCTTTCCAAATAGGAAAAATGGGTGATACTGACCATGTGCCAGTTAATACAGAACAAATTGCTGCAGTATTCTCCCTAAACTGCAGCAATGCCTATGATATTTGCTCATGCTAAATAGGTAAAAATCATGTACCACAAAGTTTGAGCTTGTCTAATGGAAAGGGGAGTATTCAGACAGGGGTGTGCACAGTTATATTCTTAAACTTGTATGACTTTGAATGAACTTTATTTTTTTTAAATCCCACAGCTGTTTGCAGATAAAGTTCCAAAGACAGCAGGTTTGTAAACTTGAATTCCTTTATGTTTAAGCACAGTAGCTTGAAATGATACTGCTATCAAGTCTAAGCAAATGTTCTGACAAATGTCTGCCTGCCTCTGATTTCAGAGAACTTCCGTGCTTTGAGCACTGGGGAAAAAGGCTTTGGTTATAAGGGGTCCTGTTTCCACCGAATCATTCCTGGATTCATGTGCCAGGTACATACTTGTTTATTGAGCTGCTTCTTAAATAGTGTCTGCGTTGATTTACCTATGCTTAAATATTATGTAATATAAATTAAAATATGTCAAGATTTCAGGTGTACATTATCTCCTCTTACAGGGTGGTGACTTCACTCGCCATAACGGAACAGGGGGTAGATCAATTTATGGTGAGAAGTTCCCTGATGAGAACTTCCTCCTCACGCACACAGGCCCAGGAATCTTGTCTATGGCAAATGCTGGTCCTGATACAAATGGGTCTCAATTCTTCATCTGCACTGCCAAAACTGATTGGTAGGTACTTGACTTCAGATTTGACAGTGTTCACTTTTTGACACGTTTCCTTTGTATTTTTGAGGTCTTTATCTCCAATCTGTGCTGTTATCACCTAACTACCTTTTAATGGAACAGTTTGAGACAACCTGAGAAAGCTTAGGAAAAATTGAAATCAAGGTGACAGGTGTTTTTAATCAATATTTTCTTAAAACCTCATTCTTCCTTTGGCATTTCAAGGTAGTATCTTTCTCATGTAATTGTTGCCTGCTTCATCTGGTCTGAAATCTTAACGGTAACAGAGTAGTACTTCTAAAGAAGCCTTGTGGGGTCACAAGCTAGATTAACAAACATACTCTGTTATGTCCTAATCTGTGTTTCTAGGTTGGATGGGAAACATGTGGTCTTTGGCCATGTCATAGAGGGAATGAATGTTGTGGAAGCAATGGAGCGCTTTGGATCAAAAAATGGCAAGACAAGCAAGAAGATCACCATCTCTGATTGTGGGCAGCTGTCATAAAAATTCCTTTCTCTTAACAATCAATCATTCCTTCTGTAGCTGGGGTCAGTCCCCTGTAATCTTTGTGCTTCTGACTTACTGCTGCTTTTCTATTGGGTTTCAATTCCTCCTTCACAAGTCCAGCTGGACTGAAGACAACTTTGTTTGCAAAATGAAATAAAATGATTTAAACCACATACTAGTTTGTTTTCTCTTGCCAGGGAGTGGTATATAGGCACATAGGTCCTGATCTCAAATGGTGGCAGTGCCAGTATTTAATTTCTAGCACAGTTAAAAATTCTGGAGGGTCTATGTTATAACTGAGTCCTTGCTATTACCTTCAGGTTCCTCAAAAGTCAGTAGAGGTGAAACAAATAATGGCATCAGTAAAGAAAGGAGGACTACCTTCTAGATAGCTATTGAAGAAAGCTCCAGATGGTTGTTGGAGCACAAAAGTTTGGCTGTAGCTGTGTGATCACACAAAAACTGTTTGTAAAGAGAAATGAATAAGAGACCACAAAGTCAGAACAAAGTTCCAGTCAACTGTTGCAAACGTTTTACCTTTTCAAGAGCAAGGGCAGGTAATAACTTCTGCTAAAAATACTGCAAATGCTGGCTTTTGGCCTATATTAGTCTTCATTAGGCTGTGCACGTGTATATTGTGGATTATACAGAAAGAACACAAAAGTGTTCTTTCTGTATAATCCACAGATGGCAGATGTTTGTGCAAAGTCTTAAAAAGTGAATGCTAAAACGACCTCACATGTACATCTGCTATGACTTCTAGAACTATTTGTTTTTCCCTGCATCATCATACTGGTGCATAGGCCAATGAAGACAAGTATAGGTGGAAAGCTATTTGCTCTCTTGACTTTTTGAAGAGAAGCCCAAGAGCAGAGTGGATTAAGAGGCCATACAGGTTGATCATTAAAACTTTAGAAGTGGAAAAAACTTAATATATGAATTTAATTTTTTTAACAATGCTTATTGGACATAACTTCCATAAATTGATGGCAATTCTGCAGTTCTACTTCAATAGAGAAACTAATTGCCTTTTACAACTTGATAGATGTGCCACATGGTTGTGCTAATTCTGAAACTAACCACTATATACTTCAATGTGCTCACCAAAATCAGTATTTTATTTCTCCCAGTCCTGCAGTTGTCAAGTGTAGGCCAAACTCTTGAATCAATTTACTTGCTGTTGATTAGTTTTAGCTGAGACAGCAAATGTAAAATATACAGCTGTCTTCAACCAGAGCTATTTTGAATGTAGTGCTCAGTTATCTGAAATAATTCTGTAGCACACTGAAGTTCAGGTCTGCTCTGCTGAAAAAAATAGCATTTTGATGTCCTGATATGAAGTTCATGGCATTACCTCCGTTACTAATTTCTGACCAAGTCACTTGTGCTTCCCCAAGCTTCCTTCACTGAAGATACCTAAAGTGGACCTAGAAAAACAATTATATTTGAGTTTGAGCAAATGCTATTAAATTCATTTAGAGTTATAAATTATAACTCCTAACATCCACAACAAAGCTCTCCTTCAACGACATGTTTAAAATATTTTTCCTGTCACCTTAACTGTCCAGCTTTCATATCCAGCTTTCACGGTGATCAGAAATACAGGAGAGTGATGGCCTATGCAGTTTTAAAGCAGACAATATGAGTGTTGGAAGCAGTCACATAATTGGCAGCTTTTGTTCTTGGTGGTTTAAAAAGATTCTAAACCAT
Source organism: Pogona vitticeps (assembly GCF_051106095.1). NCBI lineage: Eukaryota > Metazoa > Chordata > Lepidosauria > Squamata > Agamidae > Pogona > Pogona vitticeps. The sequence goes on from NC_135790.1 coordinate 13,856,563, forward strand.
GCTACAAAGGCACTTGAGAACAGCCTCAAGAGAACTGGATTTGTCTCCCAGGCATGTAACATCAATTTTTGTACTCTCGTCTAATATGTTTTGCACAATAAATTAAGGGGTTGTGTTGAGCTTGAAGTGGGTTTTTCTTCATCAAACCTTGCAATTTGTATGATTTTACAGGGTCCAGTAAAAGGGATCACCCACCCTTAAATCTTGGGGAGCCTTACTCTTTTTAAATCAGTGAGTCATTTCCAGATACAACTGCTACTAGTTGCCTACTGCTACAGGCATTAATTTACTGTATAAGTATGCATTATTGGTGGTTTTTTGCTTGAGAAGTTAGACATGGGCACAATTATGGGAACTTGAGTATTTTTGTCGAGACCAATCCAACTGCACATGAGACCATTGGTTGATACCAGCTGTCCATAAGAGGTAAGGTTTGCCTGTTTTTGAGATTTTCGTCTTGCCCATGTGAGTGCCCTGTAAAATTCAGATGAATTTTGTATTACTGCAACACACCTGCAATTACATATTTATAAAGTTAGTCTAAGGTGTCACCACATTTTTGTCTTTATACTTGTCTACCTATAATGCTTGAACAGATTTAACAGCACCTCTTCTGCAACTACATGGTGTTAGTGGGTGATCAACGTTGGCATGACAGATCAGCCTGTTCATCATATACAGTACATAGAATTCTAGTGCATTATCCTGCTGGAGACAATTCTCTCAAAAAGTGACAAAGTTTCAAGTATTCAGTCTCTTGTTACCGTGGCATGTGTAAGAAGAGTGTCTAGTACATGTGTGGAACCTGGCATCCCCAACTACAGTAAGCAGCAGTTAGGATGACAGTTCTAATTCTCCAGCATAGGGGGGTGGTTGGAAATGATTTACAAGCCCTTTATCTTCTGTTTTAAGATGTTGGGTACTTTCCTTCAGATTGTAAAAATAATATAAGGAGATGAGCAAAAGTTAGCTAATGCTATGCTGAAAACTATAGTATTTGGCCAATTTTCAATCCGTGTTAAACCTATTCAACCAGGATATTATAAATCTAAATGCTTTAACTTCAATATCATAATTGGATTAGATAAATCAATATATTCCAACATTTTACATTGTGCTTTTCTATGAGCTTGCTTCCTTAATCTCCCTGTTGATCTGCCTTTGCTTTCCGGAGCAACTTGAATATTGGTGTTAGATTTATATCTGATTTCTTGATTATGAACAGCAGTTTTTATTGCAAAGGGATTCCAAGCGCCCTCTTTAGAAGGGAGCTATTTTCCACAATATTAGCATTTGTTGGATAACAGTAGCTTCTGCAGGTTAAAAAGTGTCTAAATAACAAGGTACATTGCAATGTCTGAAGCTTTTCAGGGGGGGTGGGGTACCGTTGCCATTACACAACATCAGAGATTTCTGTCCTGCCTGTTTAAGAGGGAGTATTAGAAGGAAGACACTGCTGTGTTGATTACATCATCTGCTGATTCGGCTGCCCCAAGAACCGGCTTTGGATGATTTGCAGAAAAAATGCTGTTCTGTATACAGTGAAATCAAGGTTTCATTTTGCTTTAGACTCTACAGCATATTGCTTGAATCGTGCTCTAATAAACTATGCAGTCTTTCAATCTGCAGTGATTCGTGATCACTCAAGTTCATGATTGATTAATTGATTGATCTGATTTGATTCATATACTGCCCCATTAGTGGAAACACTACTTAGGGTGGTTTATTAAAACATAGAAACCTCACAGACCTCATAACTGCTTCTAGAGTAAGCAGGATGCCTTGGAAAATCAAGGAATGCCTTAGAAAGCAAGAGCAACCACTTCAGTTATGCCAAATAATGTTAGATTTAAGAATAATTTCTCTTCTAATACTAAGTGTCTCCCTTTAAAACACATTTTCTGAAAGGTAACAGGTGGTATGATCTTTTAAAAAGCACAGCATATAACCCTAAGGCTGTAAAGTACAAATTTTAAAAAATGCATTCCAGAAAATATAGAAAAGTACCCTAGCTGCAAATCTTGCTTTGGAAACCCATACCTTACCCTATGAAAAATTTTAGAGCTCATGTAATTACTTCAGTATCCTATTATCAATGCAATTATGGCAAACAAGCAATTTACCTGCTCTTTGTTTAATCTTCAGCTCAACTGCTGCATTTCAAAAAAATAAGTTTTTTTATAAATTTTTAAAAAATACAATTTATTTAAAAAAGTCACTCTGAGAAATGGAAAACACAAATGAAAAACAAGTAGTATTAAAAACAGTCAAAGCAGTAATGCATAACTGTCCATCCAAAAATCCCAGTCAGATAGGCAGCCAGTCACTCAGTGAAAGCTTGCCTAAAGAAAGGTCTTCACCTACTTGCAGAAGGACAGCAAAGGTAGGGCTAGCCTGGTCTCCTGTAGGAGGGAGTTCCAAAGTCTGGGAGCAGCAACAGAGAGGGCCCTCTCCTGTACAGTATCTCCATCAGACACATCTGTGAAGGTGGTGGGACCAAAAGAAAGGCCTCTCCTGATGATCATAACACCCAAGCCAGCTCATAATGGGAGATACGGTCTTTGAGACAGCTCGGACTCAGGCCGTTTAGGGCTTTACCCGCACTTTGAATTGTGCCCAATAACTGGTAAGGACCCAGTAGAGCTGCTGTAACAGAGGTTATGTGATCTCTGTAACCAGCGCCAGTCAGCAATCTGGCTGCAGCGTTTGGACCCACTGAAGTTTCCTGACACTTTCCATCTACAAGATGGAAATAGTGTGTGTTACAATAATCCAGCTGGGAAGTAACTAGGGTGTGTAACACAGTGGCCAGATCAGGTATCTCAAGAAACAGGTAACTGGCTCACTAGTTTTAATTATGCAAATACACTCCTCTCTACCACCAAGACCTGAGCATCCAGGCTCAGGGATGAATCCAGGAGCAACCCCAAGCTGCGCACCTATTTTTTAAGTAGGAGTGTAAACCCACCCAATATAGACTGCATCCCTATTTCTTGATCTCCCTTTCAGCTGACCAGGAGCACCACTGTCTTGTCTGGATTAAGTTTCCATCTATTCACCTGCATCCAGTCCATTCCTGACACTGATTTACAGTCAAAACAGCTTCCTCCGATTTAGGTGGCAAGGAGAGGTAGAGTTGAGTGTTATCCACATACTGATGACACCAAACCACAAAACTCTGGATAATCTCTCTCAGTGGTTTCATGTAGATGTTAAATAACACGGGAGACAACAGAGCCCTGACAGGTCAATGGCCAGGGTGTTGGACATGGAATTCCCCCAGCACCACCTTCTGAGTTCTCTCCTCCAAGAAGGGCTGGAGCCACCGCACAGGAGGCCTGGGGGCCTCTCAAAACATATTTTTATTTTGAGATGTATCCATGACTTGAAAGTCACTAAAACGTCTTTCAGTTATATTCGTCAGTGTCATCACGTTGGACAAACGTAGATCCATGAAATTAGCGATGAATCTGTGATTTTCGGCTAGTTTCCCTCCTTTTCAGCTTCCTGCTGATCTCTTGTTGCCTTCTCAGAATGAAGCTGTTGCAGATGCCATGCTGCCATCTTTCTCCCCGGCTGTGTCACCTCAGGGGCATTTTGCAGAACAGAGCATGACTCAGGAACTGACTGGGGTGGGGCTAAATCGCTCTTCTTCCCCGGAGGAAAGTCTCCCCGTTGGGGACTCGGCAGTGGTCGCAGCTGCCCGGCCGGGGCTCCCCCCGCTCCGCTCACGCCCTCCTGCCTGCACATGGCGCGCCCAGTTGGCGAGGCAGACCCCGCCGGGTCCTCCTGCGGCTCGGCCTCGTTCCCACCGCCCGGCGCGCTCCTTTTCTCGCTCTCGCGCCCGCCCTGCAAAACCACTGCAATGCAACACGGAGGCGGCCGCCTCGCCCCACCTCCCGAAGCCAGCCCTGCTCTGCAAGCCGCCCGCGTGGGCGCCGGCCATTCCGGCGCGGGGAGCGGGGCTGGCGCGCTGGCGGGACCAGCCGCCCATCTCGGACAAAGAGCGGAGTCCGCAACGCAGAAGGCAGGTCGATCCCCAGCAGAGTTGCTCCAGCCCTCCCTCTTGGCATCGGCGAGAGCCGGCCTCCCAGGGTGACTCATCCAGCCCCGTGGGCGGGCGGGCGGGCATCCCGGCCCCATCGGCAGCAGTGGAAATCTACCGCGCCTTCCCGTCTCCCCGGTCGAGGGTTGTCCCCGCCCGCCGGCTGGTTCTCTTTTGCTTCGGAAACCCGTCGTTTCCCAGGCCAGAGGACGCCACCTGGTGCAGTTGGGAAGGAGATGCTGCTTCAGGTCGCAGTTGGAGATTTTTTCTCTCTCTCTCTCTTTTTCTCCCCCGCCTGAAAGGCGGGAGAGCTGCTGTCAGTCAGTAATACTAAGAAAGACTAATTATAAGTTAACTGACTCCTCAAACTCAGGGATCTTTGGGGGCTGCCACGCCTCTGAAGATGGCTGTTCCCTCAGAAGGGACTCTACCTCCTTCAGAGCCGATTCCCTTGCCAGGTGCTTCTCTCAACCCCTCTCGGTCGGAGACCTGGATTTCATAAATGGAGAGTTGCAGGCTTTAGCCGTGCTCCTGTCTTGGAAATCTGACAGCTCAGGGACACTAGCTGTTCACTGTGTTTTCATGTAGATGTGTTCACAGAAACACTTCAGAACCAAAAAGTGAGATACGCCTGAGGATTTCCCTTTAAACTAATTGTCTGGCATGGATAAAGACCTAAGACTGTAACAACATTAGCGACAAGATCTCTTGAGAGAGATGAAGATTCAAGTGCCAGAGACTGGAAAAGAGAAAACTGGATGTAATAAAAATGCTCAGGAAGACAATTACAAGTGGAACAGAGTGTGTGTGTGGGGGGGAAATAGTTAAAAAGCAGAAACCCTGCCTGAATAGTCTCTGAGTTGTCTCAAGGTCGTGGCTGGACTTTTATCTCTGCTGAGAGATTATAAGCAATTGTTTTTTCTTTTGTTTTCTCCTTATTTTTTCTTTTCTTTTCTCTGTTTCAGACTATACTACTGGACTAATGAAACAATGATGATTTATAAAGAGTTTTTGAATTGAATCATACTAAAAATTCAGGACTTTACAGAGGAAAGAACCCAAAACAATATGTAAATACATATTTACTTCAGTATATTATGTGCAAAAAGCAGACAATAAGAGTGGGGAAGTTTTACCTGCTTAGAAGCTTTGCTTCTAGCCTCACAAATACCCCATGAGGTTCAGCTGTATTGCCTCATCACCATCTGTGGGTTGGGGGGGGGAAGGGGGGAAAAGGGATGGGAGAAGAAGGATAAGGAGAGGGAGGGAAGGCGAGAGGCAAGAAAGGAACGGGAAACTGAGGGAAGACTATGCATACAATCCTGCTTTAGATGGTTACACGATGAACACAACAGATGAGCATATACTGTAGATATGATATGTATCAAAATAGGTCAGAAGTATAATAGTGATGTAATTTGTAAGCTTAAAGAGTAGAATGACAGATAACCTCAATATAATTTCTTTCAACACAAATGGGTTAGGAACACCAGCGAAGAGGTATATAGTAATTAAAACAATACTTGGTTTGGCAGCCGATGTTATTTTGTGCAAGAGATGCACCAGAGAAAACAAAGGCAAGATATTATTAATCATTCATCTCTTGGAGACCAGTATACAGCAAAGGGAACAAACAAATCACGGGGAATAGCTATAATTTTTATGAGAGAGTCAAAATTTGTAGTAGCAGATCAATTAAGGCAGGGGTCCCCAACCCCTAGTCCGCGACCCAGCAGTGGTCTGTAGCTTAGGCAGGACTGGGCCACAGACACAGATCTCCTCCTCCCCCCACAACTGCATTCCACCACTCCGTGCATGCCATGCGCGTGCGTGCAAGTGGTCTCCCTGTGAGCACCACTGTGCGCATGTGCACAAGCACGCTCCACGCCCCTGTGGGCACCCCACACACATCCCAACCAGTCCATGGTTGGGGTCCACTAAGTTAAGGCATCCAGAGGGAAGACATGTATTAGTAAGAAGGAAAATAGAAAATAAGCTATTGACTATTGGCTTACCAAATGCGGGTCAACCAGTATTTATGGAAAAGTTATAAAGGAAAATAAAGCAGTTTGCATTGGGTGAAATTATACTGGGGGGAGAAAGAAATTGTATTATAAATATAAAGAGGGATACAACCTCAAAAAATATAAAACTATCAGGGGATGGAATTAAAATTAGGAAATTATTGAAAAAAATAAAATGTAATCAATGGATGGAGATATTTAAACCCTAAAGAATGTTATTATACTTTTCTTTCAAATACAGTGGTGCCTCGCATAGCGAGGTTAATCCGTTCCGGATTAACCTTCGCTATAGCGAAACATCGCTAAACGGAATAAAAAAAGCCATAGAAACGCATTGAACTTTGTTCAATGCGTTCCTATGGCTTGAAAACTCACCGTTAAGCGATGTTTCTCCATAGCGCCGCCATTTTCGTGCCCTCGGTAAGCGAGGGCAGGGCGTGAAAATGCGGCGCGGACCTTCCGGCGGCCATTTTGGAACCGCCGATCAGCTGTTCTCCCCCGCTTCGTTGTGCGAAAATCGCTAAGCGAATCGCTTAGCGATCATTGCACAGCGAAAAATCGCCATAGGGGCCATCGCTGAGCGAATACTCCAGCGACGGCCCAAAGTGCCTCGTTAAGCGATTTCATCGCTCAGCGAGGCACTCGTTAAGCGAGGCACCACTGTAAATATACAACCTACTCAAGGATAAATGTCCCGCTTGACAATTTTGTCCAGCCGTGTACGACTCTAGGCGGCAGTGCCCATCTCCGTTTCCAACCCATAGAGCTAACGTTTGTCCGCAGACAATCCTCCATGGTCACATGGCCAGCGTGACTGGACACGAAATACCGTTTACTTTCCCACCAAGGTGGTACCTATTTATCTACTCACATTTTTGCAGTTTGCATGCTTTCGAACAGCTAGGTTGGTGAGAGCTGGGACAAGCGACGGGGGCTCACTCCGTCGCGTGGATTCGATCTTACAACTGCAGGTCTTCTGACCTTGCAGCACAGAGGCTTCAGTGGTTTAACCCGCAGTGCCACCACATCCCTCAAGGATAGGTCACATAATTATATCAGAATCCTTAGCACCACTGTTAGATAAAATTGATTTTGCACTGATAACAACCTCAGACCATGCACCATTTAACATTTAATGGACTAATAACACAATACTTTAAAAATAAACCCGAGATTAGGTACTAGTATATGTGGAAATTGACAAATTATTGAAAAAATTAAAAAGGATATTAAGCTATTTTATGAACTAAATAACAAGGAAGGGGTGAAATCAATAGTTATATGGGATACTCTGCTTAAAAGATATTTAAGAGAAATTTATCATGGAGGGATCTCGATTAAAAAGAGAGAGAGATAGAAATTACAAATACAATTATTTATTTATTAGATTTTTTACCCCGCCCCCTAGAAAATGTCTACTCTTACAAGAAGCACATAAGAAATCAGGATCAAATAAAATATTGAGAGAAATGGCAAAAACTAGAGCAGAATTAGAAGCATTGGACATAAATAAAACTCAAATTGCAACGAACTATTTAAAGAGGAATTACTATGAATATGGAAATAAAAACTCCAAATTATTATCTAATGCCATAAAAAGGAAAGCCATTTAAAAATTGTTAAAATAAGAACTAAAGACAACAAATAGTAACATCACAACAGCAAATTCTAAAACTTTTAGGGAATATTATAGAGAGCTACATGAGACAGAAATGGGACCAGAAATGGATGTTCATGAATTTGTAAATTCTCTACCAAGTAATCCTATTAGTGAAGAACATAAAAACCAATTTAACTCACCAATAACACTTAAAGAGATAAAAATAACTATAGAAAAACTTAAGAAGGTATAAAGACTTTGCCCAATTTAGGGTTTTCTAAAAACTTTTAGGGACATGGTGGCACTGCGGGTTAAACTGCAGAAGCCTCTGTGCTGCAGGGTCAGAAGACCAGCAGTTATAAGTTCAAATCCACGTGACGGAGTGAGCTCCTGTCGTTTGTCCCAACTCCTGCCAACCTAGCAATTCAAAAGTATGTAAAACTGTGGGTAGATAAATTGGTGCAACCATGGTGGGAAGGTAACAGCGTTCTGTGTCTAGTCACACTGGCCACGTGACCATGGAAACTGTCTTTTGAGAAATGCTGGCTATATAGCTTGGAAATGGGAATGAACACCGCACCCTAGAGTCAGACATGACTGGACTAAATGTCAAGGGAACCTTTACTAACAACTTTTTATCTACTTCCTTAATATAGGTCTCTTGAATAGATATGATTTCTATTTTGGCTGTAAGAAGTTTATTTAAAAATTACCTTTTCTTCTGAGGTGAATTTATCCCTTTAACATTCACTGATAGTAATTTAATTTGTTTAGACATCTGCGTGGCTTTTACTACCAATTTTATCCTTGGTTTTCTCCTTGCCTCTAATTCTTCTCGGTGAAGGTGAAGTTCCTTGTCTTTTACGTCCTACTTCTGGTTCCTCTTCTGATTCCTCACTGGAAAACTGTAGGTCTTATGTCAGCTTCAGTTTGTTTCATTTATTTCAGAAAATTCCTAGCCTTCATTTTGCTATTCAGATTAAATCTTCTTTTCTCCCAGTTCAGAAAAACTCATTCAGGTGTCTGCCATGTGAAAGGAATTTTCCTGTCTATCAATATTTTACTAAGGAAGGAGTATTCTTGTCTTTTTTCCTGCATGCTCCAAGGCACCTGTTTCAAAATATTTATCTTACTCCCTCTGATTGTCAGGTCTTTTTCTCTGTTGACTTTCAATATTTTCTCTTTCACTGACCTTCTCAAAACTTTATATGGATTTCCTTCGGCAGCTTATTTCTTCTCGTGAAAGCATTCACCACTCTATAGATTATCTCTATTGATTATTGCAGCTCTTCCTAGGTTATCCCTGTTTGTGTGGCTAATTCTTCCAATATCAATTTTTCCAAGTCTTCTGATTGATCTTCTTGCACATTCTGTATTCTGAAAAAATATGAGGCTTTGTCAGTTTCTAAAGTTCCTGATCCTTATTGTTTTCTTTACTATTTTATATTTCTTATTCTGCTTTTGTTAATCTCTGTTCCACTTTCTCAACTGCCTGTGTGAAAATGTCTATCTTCTGATTGTTACTTTCAATTCCAGCTCTGAAATCTGTTCTAAATTCTTGCACCTGTTCTGAAAGTTGTTTAATAACAAGTTTGCATATCCTGTATAGCATTTTTGAAAGGATCTTGGGTAATGAGTTTAGTTAGGTTGGATGCTTGGTCACGTGATTCTTCCTTTTTCAATCTTGTGGCCATTTTATTTCTGTTTTACCAGTTTATGGGAGGGAAAAATATTTTTAATTATTATACTATCTCACATTCACTCTAGAGCAGTGGTCCCCAACCTTGGGCCTCCAGATGTTCTTGGACCACAACTCCCAGAAGCCTTTAACACCACCTCTGCTGGCCAGGATTTCTGGGAGTTGAAGTCCAAGAACATCTGGAGGCCCAAGGTTGGGGACCACTGCTCTAGAGCCTCGATTTGCCACACATTTTATATTTTTAGGTAAATACCCATACATAATATAATTCAGCTTAATAAGACTCCTCAATTTGCTTATGTAGATCTAAGGCAGGGGTCAGGGAACTTTTTTACCTTTTACCCCCCCCCCCCCAAATTTATATACGCCGACATTACCCCCCTTGTACATTATTTGAATTAAAAATATTATTGAATCTACACAGGCTGTGTACCAAAGTAGCAGGATGCACCAAATTTGATAAAGATGTGCACTATTTTTGCTGGAACATATTGCACTCCAGCCATGGTGTGATATAGGGAGTAGTAAGGTGTCCAACGTGCGTAACAAGTTGCCTTAAATTTTTGCTAGTTCGCAGAGAATTTAATCATCATCAGTGGCTGCCAGAGTGGTGCTAGCAATGACGTGCTTGGTAGAAACAGCCAACGCAGAATTGGGGAGGGGCTTTCCCTACCACTTTAATCATTCTATGTGTGGTGTGCAAAAAGGAACAAACCAGACTAAAAGTCATGTCACGCACCCTGGTGCTACAGGCCAATATCAAAGGACCGTTGTGCTTTTTTTATCATCATCAATGGAAAACTCAGCAGTGGCCAGAGGATTTGAAAAGATCAGTCTATATCCCAATCCCAAAGAAGGGAAGTGCCAAAGAATGCTCTAACTGCCATACAATTGCACTCATTTCACACGCTAGCAAGGTTATGCTCAAAATCCTACAAGGTAGGCTTCAGCAGTATGTGGACTGAGAACTCCCAGAAGTACAGTACAAGCCAGAGAGTTCCAGAAAAACATCTACTTCTGCTTCATTGACTACACAAAAGCACGGCAGAAAGTGAGGATGAATTAAATAACTTCTTAATGAGGGTGAAAGAGGAGAGTGCGAAAAATGGTCTGAAGCTCAACATCAAACAAACTAAGATCATGGCTACTGGTCCCATCACCTCCTGGGAAATAGAAGGGGAAGATATGGAGGCAGTGATAGATTTTACTTTCTTGGGCTTCATGATCACTGCAGATCGTGACAGCAGCCATGAAATTAAAAGACACCTGCTTCTTCGGAGCAAAGATATGATAAACCTAGACAGCGTCTTAAAAAGCCACCCTTCCCCCGCCTTAATTCAGTTCCTCTTTTGCTTGCCTGCCTGTTCATTTTCACAGTTTTGACCCAGGTTCTCTCTCTCTCTCTCTCTCTCTCTCTCTCTCTCTCTCTCTCACACACACACACACACACACACACACACACACACACACACATCCATCTATCCATCCACCCACCCTCCCTCCATTTCTTCCCTCCCTCCATTTTGTACATTTAAATAAGCTTGATCAAGTCCTCGATCTCTCGCGCCTTTCTTCCCTCCTTTCCCTTGCTTGCTCCTTGATCCTCTCACTCCTCCTGCTTGTTTGCAGTCATTTCTGGAGGAAGCAGTCATTCAGAAGCCCCAGATTGATTGATTGCCTGGGGCTAATCCACAGCTGCAACCAATCAAGGAGCTTATCTCCTGATCTCTAACGAAACAGAGATTTTATGAGTGCCCTGCTGCAATGAAAGAAGTAACAGGGAGATGTGGCTTACAATTTGAGTTTTGGCTGCAGAGGGTGGGGGTGGGTTGGAGGTAGGGGGGAGCAGTTTGCTCATTACCCCAGAATTTTCACTTTTACCCAATTTGGGGTACTTTGCCCCTGTTCCCCGACCTATGATCTAAGGCAGTGGTGTCGAACTGTGGCCCTCCAGGTGTTCTTGGACTTCAACTCCCAGAAGCCTTTACCACCACCTTTGCTGGCCAGGATTTCTGGGAGTTGAAGGCCAAGAACATCTGGAGGGCCACAGTTCGACACCACTGATCTAAGGTATAAATCTCAGTTACTATCTTGTCTTAACCTGACCACCAGAGGGCAGTAGCCTATTCAAAATTTAAGGAACTAGATTTGGTGGACAGAGTGCCTGAAGAACTTTGGATAGAGGCTTGTAACATTGTACACGAGGGAGCAACAAAAACCATCCCAAAGAAAAGGAAATGCAAGAAAGCAAACTGGGTGTCCAACGAGGCCTTACGAGTAGCAGAGAAGAGAAGGGAAACAAAATGCAAGGGAGATAGGGAAAGTTACAGAAAAGTGAATGCAGACTTCCAAAGAATAGCAAGGAGAGACAAGAGGGCCTTCTTAAATGAACAATGCAAAGAAATAGAGGAAAATAACAGAAAAGGAAAAAACCAGAAATCTGTTCAGGAAAATTGGAGATATTAGAGGAACATTTTGTGCAAAGATGGACATGATAAAGGACAAAAATGGGAAGGACCTAACAGAAGCAGAAGACATCAAGAAGAGGTGGCAAGAATACACAGAGAAATTATATCAGAAAGATTTGGATATCCCGGACAATCCAGACAATGTAGCTGTTGACCTTGAGCCAGACATCCTGGAGAGTGAAGTCAAGTGGGCCTTAGAAAGCCTGGCTAACAACAAGGCCAGTGGAGGTGATGACATTCCAGTTGAACTATTTAAAATCTTAAAAGATGATGCTGTTAAGGTGCTACATTCAATATGCCAGCAAGTTTGGAAAACTCAACAGTGGCCAGAGGATTGGAAAAGATCAGTCTACATCCCAATCCCAAAGAAAGGCAGTGCCAAAGAATGCTCCAACTACTGTACAATTCCACTCATTTCACACACTAGCAAGGATATGCTCAAAATCCTACAAGGTAGGCTTCAGCGGTATGTGGACCGAGAACTCCCAGAAGTACAAGCTGGATTTTGAAGGGGCAGAGGAACTAAGAGTCCAAATTGCTAACATGCGCTGGATTATGGAGAAAGCCAGAGAGTTCCAGAAAAATATCTACTTCTGCTTCATAGACTATGCAAAAGCCTTTGACTGTGTGGACCACATCAAGCTATGGCAAGTCCTTAAAGAAATGGGAGTGCCTGACCACCTTATCTATCTCCTGAGAAACCTATACGTGGGGCAGGAAGCAACAGTTAGAACTGGATATGGAACAAGTGATTGGTTCAAAATCAGGAAAGGAGTACGACAATGCTGTATATTGTCTCCCTGCTGATTTAACTTATATGCAGAATGCATCATGTGGAAGGCTGGACTGGAGGAATCCCAAGCTGGAATTAAGATTGCCGGAAGAAATATCAACAACCTCCCATATGCAGATGATACCACTCTGATGGCAGAAAGTGAGGAGGAATTAAAGAACCTTGTAATGAGGGTGAAAGAGGAGAGTGCAAAAAACGGCCTGAAACTCAACATGAAAAAAACTAAGATCATGGCCACTGGTCCCATTACCTCCTGGGAAATAGAAGGGGAGGATATGGAGGCAGTGACAGATTTTATTTTCTTGGGCTCCATGATTACTGCAGATGGAGACAGCAGCCCTGAAATTAAAAGACACCTGCTTCTTGGGAGGAAAGCGATGACAAACCTTGACAGCATCTTTAAAAGCAGAGACATCACCTTGCCAACAAAAGTCCAAATAGTCAAAGCTATGGTTTTTCCTGTAGTGATGTATGGAAGTGAGAGCTGGACCATAAAGAAAGCTGACCGCCGAAGTATTGATGCCTTTGAATTGTGATGCTGGAGGAGGCTCTTGAGAGTCCCCTGGACTGCAAGGAGAACAAACCTATCAATTCTAAAGGAAATCAACCCTGAGTGCTCACTGGAAGGACAGATCCTGAAGCTGAGGCTCCAGTACTTTGGCCATCTCATGAGAAGAGAAGACTCCTTGGAAAAGACCTTGATGTTAGGAAAGTGTGACAGCAAGAGGAGAAGGGGACGACAGAGGATGAGATGGCTGGACAGTGTCTGCGAAGCAACCAACATGAATTTGACACAACTCTGGGTGGCAATGGAAGATAGGAGGGCCTGGTGTGCTCTGGTCCATGGGGTCACGAAGAATCGGACATGACTAAACGACGAAAACGAACCCAAATCAGAAATCTGGCAACTCAACTGCATAAAGCCCCAGGCTCAAATAGACCATTAACAGAAATAGAGAAACATTGTATAGAGATAGGGAATAAAAGGAAAACAGGGTTAACTTCAGTAATTTATGAAAGTATTATAGATAAGCAACTTGGAGACAATATGGGATCCAAGATAGTTTGGGAGACAAAAGCTGAAATATTAGAAAACACATGGAAAAGAATATGGACCTCTCAACCTTACAAAACAGTTTCATCTCAAGCTAAAGAAACTGTTAAAATTAGTGCACAGATGGCACTTATACCTTGTAAAATTAATAGAATAAATAAAGGAATATCCAGTCCAGTCAAGTTCAAGTTTATTGTATTAGTTAAAAGCCGTCACCATTGTTTAAAATACAAATATGATCAAATGAAATCATGATAAAATAAAGGAATATCAGACATGTGTTGGAGAAAGTGCAGGAATAAAGGAACTTTGGAACATATGTGGTCAACATGCCCAAGAGTGGAACTTTTCTGGTCTGAGGTAATTAAGTGGTTGGAAAGTATAACAAAAGAAAAAATAATCTCAAATGAAACGTTGCTACTTTTTTCATTATTTATGGGAGGGTACGAAAACGTTGTAAATAAAGCACTAATTGTGATTACGGTATATTAGGAGGAGCCCATAATGAAATTGCCCAACACTGAAAGGATGCTCAGTACTTGTCCATGCAAAGATTTCAAAATAGAATATGGAGATTGGCTCTGATGGAAAAACTGACCTAACACATTAAATTCTATAGAGGTGAAATAAAACAAGATAAATTTATGGAAGTATGGAATCCCTTGTTGGCCTCTGATGCAGGAGATCAATTGGAAAATGGGCTGAAATGCTGGTTAGTTTTGAATAACTGTAGGGTTAGAAGTAGATATATAAACCTTTAAATATTATTAGTATACCGTAGTTAAGAAAATTATTGGAAGTATAACTGTATTTATAGGTAATTATTACTTTTTTCTTTTTTGTTATGTGACCAGATGATTGTAACTTATAATAATAATAATAATAATAATAATAATAATAATAATAATAATAATAATAATAATAATAATAATAATAATAATAATAATAATAATAAACAAAAACAAAAACAACAATAATAACAGTACTACTACTACTACTACTACTAGTAGTAGTAGTAGTAGTAGTAGTAGTTGTTGTTGTTGTTGTTGTTATTATTATTATTATTATTATTATGAAGAAGAAGAAGAAGAAGAAGAAGAAGAAGAAGATGCATTAAATAACATCGAGTGCCTGCCTGTCTTGGAAGAGCTGGACAGCGAACCAACTTTAGCAGAAATAAAAGTGGCCTTGGATTCCCTCGCCTCCGGCAAGGCACCTGGAAGGAACAGCATCCCTGTTGAAGTGCTGAAATGCTGTAAGGAGATCATCAACACTGAACTGTATGAAGTCTTCTGTCTCTGCTGGAGGGAAGGTGGAGTACCACAGGACATGAAGGATGCAAACATTGTCACATTGTACAAGAACAAAGGAGACAGGGGTGACTGCAATAACTACCATGGCATCTCTCTTCTTAGCGTTGTAGGGAAGCTCCTTGCCCGTGTTGTGCTGAAGAGGCTCCAGGTGCTTGCAGACAGAGTCTATCCAGAATCACAGTGTGGATTTCGAGCTAATAGATCCACCACTGACATGGTATTCTCCCTCCGACAGTTGCAGGAGAAATGCAGGGAACAACAGCCACTCTTAGTGGCCTTCATAGACCTTACAAAAGCATTTGACTTGGTTAGCAGGGATGGCCTTTTCAAAATACTTCCCAAGATTGGATGTCCACCTCGTCTCCTTAATATCATCAGGTCCTTCCACGATGGAATGAAAGGCACTGTAGTGTTTGACAGCTCAACATCTGATCCCTTTGACATCCGGAGCGGAGTGAAACAGGGCTGTGTCCTCGCACCAACCCTTTTCGGGATCTTTTTTGCTGTCATGCTGAAGCATTCCTTTGGAACTGCAACAGAAGGTGTCTATCTCCGGACTAGATCAGATGGAAAGCTCTTTAATCTCTCTAGATTGAAAGCAAAGACCAAAGTCCAATTGAAATGCATGCGGGACTTCCTATTCACAGATGATGCAGCCATTGTTGCCCACTCTGCTGAAGACCTCCAACAACTCATGAATCGTTTCAGCAAGGCCTGCCAAGACTTTGGACTAACAATCAGCCTGAAGAAAACACAAGTCATGGGCCAGGGTGTGGACTCACCTCCCTCTATTACCATCTCCACACAAGAATTGGAGGTTGTTCATGACTTTGTGTACCTTGGCTCAACCATCTTTGACACCCTCTCTCTAGATGTCGAGCTGGATAAACGCATTGGCAAAGCAGCTACCATGTTCTCTAGACTCACAAAGAGAGTATGGCTCAATAAGAAGCTGACAACACATACCAAGATCCAGGTCTATAGAGCCTGTGTCCTGAGCACACTCCTGTACTGCAGTGAGTCCTGGACACTTTGTGCCCAGCAGGAGAGGAAGCTGAACACCTTCCATATGCGTTGCCTCCGACGGATTTTTGGTATCACCTGGCAGGACAGAGTTCCAAATAGAGTAGTCCTAGAACGAGCTGGAATTTTCAGCATGCATACATTACTGAAACAGCGACGTCTACGCTGGCTTGGGCACGTCGTGAGAATGGCCGATGGTCGGATTCCAAAGGATCTCCTGTATGGAGAATTAGTGCAGGGAAATCGCCCCAGAGGGAGACCACAGCTGCGATACAAGGATATCTGCAAGCGGGATCTGAAGGCCTTAGGAATAGACCTCAACAGATGGGAAACTCTGACATCTGAGCGTTCAGCCTGGAGGCAGGCGTTACATCACGGCCTCTCCCAATTTGAAGAGCCCCTTGTCCAGCAGGCTAAGGCAAAGAGGAAGTCCTCAATACAGAGCACGTTACTATAGTCTTTCGAGACTGAAGGATGCCTACTACTACTACTACTACTACTACTACTACTACTACTACTACTACTACTACTACTACTACTACTACTACTACTACTACTTATTATTATTATTATTATTATTATTATTATTATTATTATTATTATTATTATTATTATTATTATTATTATTATTATTATTAAAAAGCTGAGGGACACTAGCTTATGGCAGAAGCTGCCAGATGGCAGAGATGAAGTGCTCTGTTGGCCCAAAGTAAGCAATCATGGAGGTCGTCAGTTGTCCTACTAGAATGGTATAAGCCAGGCAGAGGTGTGAATGAGATCAGTAACATTACTTTTTGGATTACAGCTCCCAGAATATCACATCTTTGTTTGTGAGGGCATTATGAGAATTGAATTTTAAAAAAGAGCACTTCCCCATTTCTGGGGGAAGGGTACATATGGAATCCTAAGCCTCAGTGCCTTAACAATTGCCTGTCCTCGTTGAGCTTGATGGGAGGAGTCAGGCCGACCAAGCTGGAGGGCTAGGTGTCCCCCCCCCCCCCCCCGTTGCAGAAACCATTCTGTTCAGAGTCAGAGGCCTCTGTGGAGGACAAATCCTCCTTGACTGATGCCCTTTTCTGGTCACCTACGGGAGGAGGAGCTATTGCTCTGTGATTGGAGCAGGTACTTTCAATGCACTGCCCCCCCTCCACACCGGCTCATTTGCTGGCATGTCTTGTTCAAACGGATCAGTGATGAAAAAGCCTTTGAGAGCTGCCTGCTCTTGGAGGTGATGATACTGAGCTGAGTCCAACTTGTTATGATTCTGAGAATAGCTTGAAAGCACTAGATTTATTAAATAATTAAAAGTATCCAAACTGAGTCTTCCAGTACTTTACATGGAGCTAGTTTGTACATCAGGAAATGCAAGGAAGAGAACTTCAGTGATGAATATAACTGACAACCTAAGACACAGGACCTGTGAGGAGTACCAGTAGGGTTCCGGAGTTTACCCCTCCGTCTTACACTCACTGGATAATTCCTTCACTCCCAACATCTTGTTCCAGTACTAGTAACTTTCCAAGCACTTGCTCTGAAAGCTGAAATTTTCCAGGCTGAGAACCTTTGTTTTTATTTCTCTAAAGTAGATGGGTAAAAGTTCTTATTGTTCAAGGGGGAGAGGGAAGAAAGAGAAGAATGCAGTTTGACAACCAAGTGAAAACAGCTAGAAGGAAAAGACAAAACCTCAGAACAAGCTGTTTTAAAAAAGCATAGGGCCTACATGTACATTGGAAGAACAGAAATTAATCTGACTTTTTACAAAACTGAAATGCATCTGCAGGGGCTGCTGCACTGCTCAGAACAGAGGCTGGAGAGGTACAGTGGTTATCTCACAACATTTACAGGGCCAACAGGCTATTTTGGAAAATGGATATATCACTGTCTCTGCTGCTATAAACAAAACCATTCGCCCTCTATGTTTGAAATTTAATTGTTTTTTCCTTCTTATACTAAGGAAACCCAGTCAACAATCTCCAGCTTAATGCATAATTTGCCTCTGAAAATATTCAGCTCTCCTCTCCACTGGCTGCTGTTGCATCAGGTTGGTGTTTCAGTTTTGAAAATTCAGAGTAAATGAAAATTCAGAGTAATGTATAAAATTGATAGGGAATGAGTGGCCTTCCCCATGTCATTGGATTGCAAAGAGTCAGTTTGGTGAAATGGGTAGTACAGTCTTGGTAGATTAGGATTTGGGACACCGAGATTCAGATTCCCCACTCAGCACTGAAACTGGCTGAGTTAGGCCAGTGATACTCCCTAGGACTGGCCTACTTCACATGGTTGTTGTAAGTATACACAAACAGTGTTTATGTTCTGGCCATCTACAGTAATCCTCTACCCACTCTCTCTTCTAGGTACCTCTCTTATCATAAAATGTTTCAAGGATGTACATTTGATTATACAAAGCACTTTGTAATCATTGTTTTTTATTTTTTACTCAAATGTGTTCTCAAGCTTTGTGAAAATAAAGGCTGCTCTTTACTTCTCTCTGTTTGCCCCACAAGAGACCTCACTGTTTCCACTGGGTTCTGATAGAATTAAATTTCATATTTCCAATGCATTTGGCCACACACACACACACTTCTATAGTGGGGGCATAGCCATTTCATTTTAGTGTCTGTCTTCAGGCAATCTAAGCAGTTAAATATTCAACTGCACAATTTCTCCTATATACCAATTAGTATCTTACAAATTCCCCTTCATGGATTGCTGTCTTGTTGTGGCGAAGGAGCTTGAGTAACAGTGAAGCTATGGGCTGTGCCGTGCAGGGACACCCAAGACGGACAGGTCATAGTGGAGAGTTCTGACTAAATGCGATCCACCTGGAGCAGGAACTGGCAAACCACTCCAGTATCTTTGCCAAGAAAACTCCATGGACAGAAACAAAAGGCTAAAAGATATGACCCTGGAAGATGAGCCCCTCAAGTTGGAAGGGATCCAACATGCTACTGAGGACTAGGACAAGGAGCTCCAGAGCTAATGAAGTGGTTGGGCCAAAGATGAAAGGATGCTCAGCTGCGGACATGCCTGGAAGTGAAAGGAAAGTCCGATGCTGCTAAGAAAAATACTGCATAGGAACCTGGAATGTAAGATCTATGAACCTTGGTAACCTGGATGTGGTCAAATAAGAGATGTCAAGAATAAACATTGACATCCTGGGTGTCAGTGAACTCAAATGGATGGGAATGGGTGGATTCACTTCAGACTATTATCATATCTATTATTGTGGGCAAGAATCCTGTAGAAGAAATGGAGTAGCCCTCATAGTCAACAAAAGAGTGGGAAAAGCTGTACTGGGATACAATCTCAAAAATGATAGAATGATTTCAATACAGACACACCTTCTAACATGATAGTACTGTAATCCTAGTTTATGCACCAACCACCAATGCTAAAGAGGCTGAAATTGACCAATTCTATGAAGAATTGCAACACCTTCTAGAACTGACACCAAAGAAAGATGTAGAAGATGTAGAAGAAGATGTAGAAGGGGACTGGAATGCTAAAGTAGGGAGTCAAGAGATAAAAGGAACAACAGGTAAGTTTGGCCTTGGAGTTCATAACAAAGCAGGGCAAAGTCTATTAGAGTTTTGTCAAGAGAATAAGCTGGTCATCACATTCTTTTCCAACAACACAATACGCGATGCTACAAATGGACATCACCAGATGGGCAATACCGAAATCAGATTGATTATGTTCCCTGCAGCCAAAGATGGAGAAGCACTATACAGGCAGCAAAAACAAGACCTGGAGCTGATTGTGGCTCTGATCATCAGCTTCTTATAGCAAAATTCAAGCTTAAACTGAGGAAAGCAGGAAAAACCACTGGGCTAGTTAGGTACAATCTAAAACAAATCCCTTATGAATACACAGATTTAAGGAACTAGATTTGGTGAATAGAGTGCCTGAAGAACAATGGATGGAGGTTTGTAACATTGTCCTGGAAGCAGCAATAAAAACCATCCCAAAGAAAAGGAAATGCAAGAAAGCAAACTGGGTGTCCAACGAGGCCTTACAAGTAGCAGAGAAGAGAAGGGAAACAAAATGCAAGGGAGATAGGAAAGTTACAGAAAATGCAATGCAAACTTCCAAAGAATAGCAAGGAGAGCCAGAGGGCCTTCTTAAATGAACAGTGCAAAGAAATAGAGGGAAATAATAGAAAGGGAAAAACCAGAGATCTGTTCAAGAAAATTGGAGATATTAAAGGATCAATGGTTGTTTTGGGTTTTTCGGGCTCTTTGGCCGTGTTTTGAAGGTTGTTCTTCCTAACATTTCGCCACTCTCTGTGGCCGGCATCTTCAGAGGACAGCACTCTGTGCTCTGGTGAGTGGCGAAACGTTAGGAAGAACAACCTTCAGAACATGGCCAAAGAGCCTGAAAAACCCACAACAACCATTAGATCCCGGCTGTGAAAGCCTTCGTGAATACATTAAAGGGACATTTTGTGCAAAGATGGACATGATAAAGGACAAAAATGGTAAGGACCTAACAGAAGCAGACGACTTCAAGAAGAGGGATTGAAAAGAAATTTAAATAAGCTCCAAGAGTTTAGCCACTTAGAGCAACTAAAAATAAATTACACAAAATCTAAAGTGATGATTTTTGGAAAGCATCCCCCCAAGTTCAACTGGACTATAGGCGAAAACAAAATAGAACAAGTCCAGACCTTCAAATACCTGGGAGTGCATCTCGATGAGAAAAACTGAGGGAAATCCCAGATACAGAGCATGAAAATATCAGCTCAGAAATCTAGCTATGCTCTGGTCAAATTCTTTCATTCTAAAGGTGGCAAACTAGCAACCCCAGCTTTAAAAGTATTTTCAGGGAGAGTCATCTCCCAAATGCTTTATGGAATTGAGATCTGGGGTATGAATCAGAACAACCTACATCATCATGAAGTAGGACAGAATAAATTTCTGAGACACATCCTCGTGGCACCCCAGGGGATCCCAGCAGCTTACCTTAGAACAGAGACAGGTATGGTATCCATCAAAGCCAGGGCAACTTTAGCTATACTCTCTTATTACAAGAGAGTGATGGATATGCCCGACCACCGCCTACCCAAACGCTGTATGATAGAGCAATGGAAGAGTGGCGGCTGGGCAACTTCAGCTCAAAACCTACTAAAATCTAATCCCTCTCTACAGACATTTTCATTTTTTCTGAGGTTAAAAGAATGTTGAGAGATTGGCTCTATAAATCGGATAACGACCAGGACCTGGCTTTAATCCACTCTTTAGGTTTCTCCCACTGGTACCGTCTGTTGAAAACAAACCAGTCAAGGGTGCAATACCTAGATGCACTTACTTTTGCCCCCTTGAGAACCACTTTCATAGAACTCCACTTTCAAACCATGCCAACCGCTGTCTTAGATGGCAGGTACATGAATGTCCCTAAACATCTAAGGATGTGCATCCGCGGATGTGCATCTACTTCTGCTTCATTGACTACTCAAAAGCCTTTCAATGACATCATCTTGCCGACAAATGTCTGCATAGTCAAAGCTATGGTTTTTTTCCAGTAGCAATCTATAGAAGTGAGAGCTGGACCATAAAGAAGGCTGACCACCATAGAATTGATGCTTTTGAATTGTGGTGCTGGAGGATGCTTTTGAGAGTCCCCTGGACTGCAAAGAGAACAAACCTATCCATCCTGAAAGGAATTAACCCTAAGAGGTCACTGGAAGGACAGATCCTGAAGCTGAGGCTGCAATACTTTGGCCATCTCATGAGAAGACTCCCTGGAAAAGACCCTGATGTTGGGAAAGTGTGAAGGCAAGAGGAGAAGGGGACGACAGACGACGCGATGGTTGGACAGTGTCATCGAAGCGACCAACATGAATTTGACCCAACTCCAGGAGGCAGTGAAAGACAGGAGGGCCTGATGTGCTCTCGTCCATGGTGTCACAAAGAGTTTGACACAAGTTAACAACTAAATAGTTCTGCTTATATTCCCTTTATACCCTCAAATGCTGTGAATATTGTATTCCACCCCCAGAGTATAGTTGTTCCAACGTCTTGATAGTTTTTAATTGGCCTTTTTCTGCACCTTTTTCTGCCCAGCAGTGTAGTGGTAAATTTAAAAGTGTAGGTAATTTTCATGAGAGTCCCTATGGACAGCACCCCACCCCAACAGAGTAGAAAAATGCACAGTGCTGAATCAGTCTGCATAAAGAAATAAAGAGCAAGGGTTTTTTGTAAAACAAATGGCTCTTTTAAAGGTAAAGGTTCCCCTTGACAATTTGTCCAGTCGTGTCCGACTCTAAGGGGCGGTGCTCATCTCCGTTTCCAACCCATAGAGCTAGTGTTTTGTCTCAAGACAATCTTCCATGGTCTAGTGCAACTAGACACGGAACGCC
Source organism: Pogona vitticeps (assembly GCF_051106095.1). Taxonomy (NCBI): domain Eukaryota; kingdom Metazoa; phylum Chordata; class Lepidosauria; order Squamata; family Agamidae; genus Pogona; species Pogona vitticeps. The sequence goes on from NC_135790.1 coordinate 13,878,940, forward strand.
ATTACCTTCCCACCATGGTGGTACCTATTTATCTACTCGCATTTTGCATGCTTTTGAACCGCTAGGTTGGCGGGAGCTGGGACAAGCGAGGGGGGCTCCCTCCGTCGCCTGGATTTGATCTTACAACTGCAGGTCTTCTGACTTTGCAGCAGAGGCTTCTGCAGTTTAAACTGCAGCGCCCCACGTCCCTTAAACCACTCTGCAATACTTTTTGAAAAAGTATAGCTACATCGAGAAAAAGGATAGCTTGCTTTGATACACTGATCCTTGAAAAATCAGTTTCTCAGTTAGTGTGTTGAGTGTTGCTATACTCAGAGGGAACAGGGAAGCTTGAAGGAGGCAGATGCTGTCATCATCCTTACTCCACAGAAAGCCCCTGAGATTGTTGGCTCCACTACATGTTTGCCTTTTGATCAGAAGTATACATGGCATTCCAAGCACAGCTGGTTAAAGTTTTGTATAAGCTGTCATTGGACTAGAAGTTCTAGTTTTTAATTTCTTTCCTAATCATTTCCCATTATGGACTCTGTTCTTTTCAGGCAGCTGCACATTGGTTGTTCAGCACAATTTCCTGCCTTCATTATTCTCTTCCTATTCTCTGATAGCAGGAAGTGTTCTCTTTACAGCCGCTGGCAACTGTGTTGGAGTATAATGGAAAAGGTAAGTCTCCTAGAAATGTCTATGACCAAATTCTACTGCTCATTTGCATGCTTGAACATGATTGGATTTTCAAAAGAAAAGAAAAGAAAAGAAAGGGGGGGCGTGGTACATACAGAATTCAGCAGCTAAGTGGCAATTTCTCTCCAACAAGTAGGTCTTGTGGCAGGAGTAGAAACCACGTGACGCCGGAGATATTATTGAATTACAGGTCCCATAGTCTCCTACTGGTGGCTGTGTTGGCCAGTGTTAATGCGAGTGACAGTCTAGCTAAATCTGAGTTGCCATGTACTGTATTGTTATGCCCTGTGCAAAATACCTGCTAATGCTTAGATACAGTTGCCTCAATGTCACAATTGTTCATTTTGACCTCAGGCCATCACCACAGCTTGTATTTCTTCCCCTCACTTATTCTTCTTTTTCTCACTTTCCAGGGGGGAATAACTAGATACAGTAGTTAATTTGCTGAGGACTAGCCTTGTATTAGAGGTAAGTCACTCAGTCACCATTTCCTTCTTTATAAAAATCAGAATGCTGAAGATATAATATTTTATTTTTGAGCAAAGGAGAGAGTGGATCTGTTTTCCTGCATTAAATGAGAGCAATTCTTGAAATTGTTAAATACTAGGGTTAAGAGGCAAAATACATTCAAGGATGATACTGTTAGCATGCTGATCATTACATAGTGAAAGAGTTGCAATACACAGAACACAACTTTGTCAGACACAGTGGACACATCTGTCATTTTCAACCCATTTTCATATTGTGGAGACTTGATTTCAAATCCCCATTCAGCCATGAAACTCCCCATATGATTTGGGCTGTGTAGACTCTGACCTATCTTCTAGAAAATTTTGTGAGGATAAAATGGCAGGAATTGGGTTGGAGATGTGCTGTGTATGTTTAAACCAAAGGAAAGAGAATATACTTGGTGTAGTTTTGTGGATCTATTATTATTATTGTTATTGTTATTGTTGTTGTTGTTGTTGTTGTTGTTGTTATTATTGTTATTGTTATTATTATCATTGTTATTATTATCATTGTTATTGTTATTGTTGTTATTATTGTTATTATTATTATTGTTGTTGTTGTTGTTGTTGTTGTTGTTATTATTATTATTATTATTATTATTATTATTATTATTATTATTATTATTATTATTATTATGCTGTTGCTGTTGCTGTTGCTGTTGCTGTTGCTGTTAATTAGTTTTATTTATATGCCACATTTCTCTCAACAAGAAACCCAAAGTGGCTCACAACATTAAAATTCACACAATTAAAAACACAGTAAGTTAAATATTAATAGACAAATTAAACAATATATGATTTAAAATTAAATTAAAACATTAAAACATTAAAACTTGGGAAAGATTAAAATTATCTGCTGAAATGGGATTCAGAGATTCAGTTGTAATTGTTAAAAGCCTGTGTGAAGAGATGGGTCTTTAGCTTTTTTTCCATGTTAGTATAGGGGTGGGAGTAAGAGATAATGTATTATGTAAGGGTCAGAGATGTTGTTTCTTCCAAATAAGAATAATCTGTCAGCATGATATCATGCTCTTTTTGTCACCTTGATACAACAGAACTTTTCAGTATATGGAACAGCGCCACCTTGTGACCGACTCCAGAGCTCACTTTAGGTTTGTTTTGAATGCATGTTTTTGTTGCATGCTTTGACTTTCCTCGTACCACTGTAAGGAGCCCTTTACCATGAGTTCTTTTCCTCTCATCACTGCTTTGCACACTGACTCAATGGCTCTGCAGACGATGCTGTGTGGTAGTCCTTTCTTTATCACACTGGCTGTAAGACAGAATTCAGGATAGTCACTTGACATCACCAACATGGAGGACAAAAGTGTATACTGACTTGTAGAAATACACTAAGGCGGAACAGAAGCAAGGCAGAAATGCATTTTATAATTTAAACTTAACCAATAAGCATCTCACTCTCCTGGGAAAGATTGTGTGCCTGCTGAGTTTGTCCGAAGCTACTGCTGCTGATCGTCCTCCATGCAGTTCTTTACCTTTCAAGCAGACTTCAAATAGAGACTATAGTATTTTCAAAAGGATTGTCCTCTAGCAGCTATTCACATGGGGGAATATTCTCCCCAAAGGAGGCTTTATAGTCACCCTATTAGGATTGGCATTTGTCCACTAAGAGCCGTAGAATAATAGAGTTGGGAGGGGCCTAAAAGGCAATTGAGTCCAACCTCCTGCTCAAGGCAGGAATCCAAATCAAAGCAGATCTGACAGATCGTTGTCCTATTTTTTCTTCAATGCCTCTAGCACTGGAGTGCTCTCTACCTCCCAAGGTAATTGGTTCTACTGTCATATTATTTTAGCAGTTAAGATGATTTTCCTGATAGTTGACTTAAAGCTGGCTTCATGAGCCTGAGCCCATTGTTATATGTCCTGCAGTCTAGGATGGCTGAGAAGAGATCTTGCTCCTCCTCTGTACGACTTTCAAGTATTTGAAAAGTGCTATCCTATCACCCCTCAGTCTTCTTTTCTCAAGGCTAAATATGCCCAGTTGTTTCAGTCTTTCCTCATAGGGCTTGGTTTCCAGTCCCCTGATCATTATTATCGCCGTTCTCTAAACTTGCTCCAATTTGCTGGGA